>NC_042960.1:36827087-37074587 GCF_901001165.1 Salmo trutta | reverse complement strand
TTCATCACTGACAGTGGCTAGCCAATCAAGTTTACTCAGCTGGTAATACACCCCTCAACGATGACCCTTTTTCACCCAAGATTCAGGCAGATGATTCTGTCAGGATGTAAGGTATCCATTTTTATTCAACAAAACACAACCACCCAAGCATGACAACCAGGGACTTGGTTAAGGCTCCTATATTCTCAGGAATATATCCACTCAAATGATCTGGTCCTGTAGAGTCCAAACCTGTATGAAGTACTTCAGATCTTCTCCACAGGTTTACATAGTAATCCACTTTAAAGTGTATTGGATTTATACAGTCCCTGTTGTGTTGCAGGCAGCTCACGTCTTAAGTTTTTCTCTGCACTTTGTCTTCTTTCTCTCTTTCCCATAACATACAGAGGCCTCAGGTAAGGCCCAATTCAGTTAGAGCCTAGGCTGAGGACTAACTAGGTTACAGCACCTGCCCCCCAAATTAGGATTCTCATCAGTTATCCTCTGCAAACATACAGCTATCTCACCTTCAGAGGGAAAACTCATAATGTGGAGAGCAGTCACAACATTATTCTGATTTTCTGTAATGTTATTTACTTTATTAACAGCTTTGTGTGAACGCCCCTATCCCACTGTAAACACAGACACCCCACTCTCTGAAAAGCTCTGTATGAGTGACTGTAGTTCTGTTTGAATTTGACTTTTAGAAGTGTCAAACTTGTGTGTCTATGTGTCTGTGTGTGTGCCCCTGCCCACAGGTCATAGACTGTTTTCTCCTGTGTATATAGCCAAGTTATCGTTACTCATTGTGTATTTATTCATTGTGTTATTATTTTTTCTGTATTTTCTCCCTGCGTTGTTAGGAAGGGCCCATAAGTAAGCATTTCACTGTTAGTCTACACCTGTTTACGAAGCATGTGACAATTAAAAGTAATTTTATTTGATCCAACAGCCTAGAGGTGTGGTCTATAGGGCCTGCCGTGACATCCTCAAGCCCGTACATACCTGTCAGATCAGAACAGGAGCCTGACCAAACCAATGATGTATATAAACCCTGGATTGCTGATGTTATGTATTGGCCAATGACAGGCTTTGAAGCCACTGGTCAGCCATATTGGCGCTCCTCAGAAAAGCAGTCCTCCATAGGAATGAAGGGAATTCTACAGTATTTCAATTAAATCTTTCAAGGACAAATTACATGTATTTAAGTATTTTGTTGTTCTAGTGGGGACAGTAACGTTAGTACTTTCAAGAAATAATACTTTATGGAAAATGTTTTAATATACAGTGCATTCGGAAAGTATTCAGACCTCTTGACTTTTCCCACATTTTATTACGTTATAGCCTTATCCGAAAATATATATAAAACATGTTTAGCTCACATAATATAATTTAAAAGTATGTAATATAATACATGTGTCAAATCCCAAGTAGGCATTAATAAATGCATTTCTTAGCTTCCAAAATATTTTTTACAATGGTGGGGGAGTGCCAAGATTGAGGCAAGGTGGCTTTAACACAGTGCCCCCATGTCAATCATCTAGTGTGTATATAAAAATCATAGGGCCAAACCCATGATTCTACAGTCAGGACAACGCAGGTCACGCACGCACGCACGCACGCACACACACAAGTCAACCACTCACATCTTACAGTCAATCCAACTGACAAAGGCTTTTTATAAGCCGAACCGTTGTGGGTTAATAAAGCACGGGTAGCAACAAAAACCCTGTGTGAGTGCACGGGTAGCACGGGTAGCACGGGTAGCACGGGTAGCAACAAAAACCCTGTGTGAGTGCGCCTCACTTCTTTATGTGTGTTATCTCCCTTGTTGTCCTCGTAGGTGCACTTGTCAGGCAGACTCCTTTTCTGGTTCCACCCCCTCCAGACCAGAGACACTCCTTCAAGGACAGTATTGGTTCCTTCAGGTTACAAATACAGTACATTTGTGACCAGAGCCTGTTGTGTACTGCACAAGTATGTGTGGATGGTCCAAATACTGTACAGCTATTCCCTCTAAGCCAGATCCTAGTTATCTTGTGTGTCTGATAAGGCTGGCACAATTACCGTAAAACCATGTAACCAACGGTTATATAAAATAACCGACATAACCAGTTTGTGGAACAAACAGAAGACTGAAGACGGAACGGCCGGGCATTCGTGCGGTTGAGTCCGTTTCTGGAGTGACATGGACACTACAACCTGATGAATCTTTGTTGCTCCTTGCTGAAACAAGCAGGGTGTTGTAGCAAGTGAGTTTTTGGTTGCCACGGCAATGCCCCCCTCCCTGCAGCAGCAGCACATGCAATCAGGAGTGGAGGAGAGGAGAACATATGCATATATTCAAATCGTTATAACAATGACCGCGGTCATTTGGCAGACCAATAACCGTCATCCAAGATTCCATGACCGTTACAGCCCTAGTGTCTGAGGAAGATTTGGAAGATTGTCTGTTAACTCTGTTTGTTTGTTTACCTTAGGGAGGAGGATGACATCAATGATGTTGACTCCATGGATAGGCTCAACCTGAGTGAGGAGAACGCCCTTATCCTAACAACCAACTCTGGGCAGGTGGACTCTGTAGAGCGGTCCTGTCGGGGTCGAACCCTTCCTGTCCTCAGCCCCGCTGCTCACACACATCATCCACACCGGTACACACAATCCACATGTACTGCTCTCACACATCTTCCACATCGGTACCCACAATCCCTCTCTCTACCCACAATCCACCTTTCTGCTACTTACACACATCCTCCACACTGTTACTTTCAATGCTCCTCTCTATTCATGTCCCCCAACCCTACTCCATGTCAATACCCCCAAAGTCTCTGTCCATCCCCCTCTCTGCCCTGAACACCTATCACTACCCATAAGAAACCTCTCACTACTACTGCAACTGGAGCTCCAGGGTTGACAGGTGAAGGACTGTGGGACAGGTATTAATTAAGTGGTGATCAGGTGATGGATATAGTTCAGACAGAGCCAAACATTAAATCTCAAGTCTCACTGAGTCTCTTTAGCTGTGTTTATACAAGCATCCACTAATTGGTACTTTTACCAATCAGATGAGCTCTGAAAAATATCTGATGTGAAAAGATCTGATGTGATTGGCCAAAAGACCAATTAGTGGGAAAAATATCAGAATTGGGCTGCCTGTATAAGCACAGCCTTTGCTGTGAAAATATCAGCACTCCTTTTTAATCTTAGACAGGTGTCATTCATTTGGTCACCAGCAGGGAGCAATGTTGAATAGAAATGGACCTTAATCTCAGAGAGATTAGCCAATCAATCTTGCTCTCTTTCCCTTCCTCTCTCTTTCTCTATTCTCTCTTTTTTTCTATCTATATTTATTTTTCTTTCTCTTTCTTTCTTTCTTTCTCTATCTTTTTCTTATTCTTGTTCTCTCTCTCCCTGTCTCGCCCTCTCCCAATGCTTTTGGAGTTTCTGAGGTGGGATCAGATGTGGTCAGTCAATGTTTCAGGCCACACAGGAGCATCTCAGAGACCTGCTGGAGAAAGTCACTGTGGTGGCACAGCATCGCAATATGGCCTTCAAGGTGTCCTACCGTCCTACCCTGGCATCACTATCCTATACACATTACAACACCCCTACCCTGGCATCAT
The DNA here is from genome assembly GCF_901001165.1 of Salmo trutta. Classification (NCBI taxonomy): domain Eukaryota; kingdom Metazoa; phylum Chordata; class Actinopteri; order Salmoniformes; family Salmonidae; genus Salmo; species Salmo trutta. The sequence continues at coordinate 37,070,985 of NC_042960.1, read as the reverse complement.
TACATAAACTAACAATACAACAGGGGTCTCCAACTCAATTTCTGGAGAGCTACTGGCAGTACAGGCTTTCGATTCAGCCCTGCATCACACACCTGATTAAAATATTCAACTAATCAAGCTCTTCTCTCTGCTTCACCATGATTAGCTGAACCAGGTGGGAATTTTAGTTGTACTGTTATGTAGAGTGCCTTGCAAAAGTATTCATCCCCCTTGGTGTTTTTACTATTTTGTTGTATTACAACCTGTAATACAAATAGATTTTTATTTGGATTTCATGTAATGGACATACACAAAATAGTCCAAATTGGTGAAGCAAAAAATAAATGAATAAATAACTTGTTTAAAAAAATTCTAAAGACAAAAAAAGACAAAAAAATTGGTGCGTGCATACAGTGAGGGAAAAAAGTATTTGATCCCCTGCTGATTTTGTACGTTTGCCCACTGACAAAGAAATTATCAGTCTATAATTTTAATGGTAGGTTTATTTGAACAGTGAGAGACAGAATCCAGAAAAACGCATGTCAAAAATGTTATAAATTTATTTGCATTTTAATGAGGGAAATAAGTATTTGACCCCCTCTCAATCAGAAAGATTTCTGGCTCCCAGGTGTCTTTTATACAGGTAATGAACTGAGATTAGGAGCACACTCTTAAAGGGAGTGCTCCTAATCTCAGTTTGTTACCTGTATAAAAGACACCTGTCCACAGAAGCAATTAATCAGATTCCAAACTCTCCACCATGGCCAAGACCAAAGAGCTCTCCAAGGATGTCAGGGACAAGATTGTAGACGTACACAAGGCTGGAATGGGCTACAAGACCATCGCCAAGCAGCTTGGTGAGAAGGTGACAACAGTTGGTGCGATTATTCGCAAATGGAAGAAACACAAAAGAACTGTCAATCTCCCTCGGCCTGGGGCTCCATGCAAGATCTCACCTTATGGAGTTGCAATGATCATGAGAACAGTGAGGAATCAGCCCAGAACTACACGGGAGGATCTTGTCAACGATCTCAAGGCAGCTGGGACCATAGTCACCAAGAAAACAATTGGTAACACACTACGCCGTGAAGAACTGAAATCCTGCAGCGCCCGCAAGGTCCCCCTGCTCAAGAAAGCACATATACATGCCCGTCTGAAGTTTGCCAATGAACATCTGAATGATTCAGAGGACAACTGGGTGAAAGTGTTGTGGTCAGATGAGACCAAAATGGAGCTCTTTGGCATAAACTCAACTCGCCGTGTTTGGAGGAGGAGGAATGCTGCCTATGACCCCAAAAAACCATCCCCACCGTCAAACATAGAGGTGGAAACATTATGCTTTGGGGGTGTTTTTCTGCTAAGGGGACAGGACAACTTCACCGCATCAACGGGACGATGGACGGGGCCATGTACCGTCAAATCTTGGGTGAGAACCTCCTTCACTCAGCCAGGGCATTGAAAATGGGTCGTGGATGGGTATTCCAGCATGACAATGACCCAAAACACACGGCCAAGGCAACAAAGGAGTGGCTCAAGAAGAAGCACATTAAGGTCCTGGAGTGGCCTAGCCAGTCTATAGACCTTAATCCCATAGAAAATCTGTGGAGGGAGCTGAAGGTTCGAGTTGCCAAACGTCAGCCTCGAAACCTTAATGACTTGGAGAAGATCTGCAAAGAGTAGTGGGACAAAATCCCTCCTGATATGTGTGCAAACCTGGTGGCCAACTACAAGAAACGTCTGACCTCTGTGATTGCCAACAAAGATTTTGCCACCAAGTACTAAGTCATGTTTTGCAGAGGGGTCAAATACTTATTTCCCTCATTAAAATGCAAATCATTTTATAACACTTTTGACATGCGTTTTTCTGGATTTTTTTGTTGTTATTCTGTCTCACACTCTTCAAATAAACCTACCATTAAAATGATAGACTGGTCATTTCTTTGTCAGTGGGCAAACATACAAAATCAGCAGGGAATCAAATACTTTTTTCCCTCACTGTATGTATTCACCCCCTTTGCTATGAGCACCTAAATAAGATCTGGTGCAACCAATTACCTTCAGAAGTCACATAATTTGTTAATTAAAGTCCACCTGTATGCAATCTAAGTGTCACATGATCTGTCACATGATCTCAGTATATATACACCTGTTCTGAAAGGCCACAGAGTCTGCAACACCCCTAAGCAAGGGGCATCACCAAGCAAGAACAAGGAGCTCTCCAAACAGGTCAGGGTTATAAAAAAAATCTCTGAAACTTTGAACATCCCACGGAGCACCATTAAATCCATTCTAAAAAAATGGAAAGAATATGGCACCACAACAAACCTGCCAAAAGCTCACCAAAACTCACGGACCAGGCAAGGAGGGAATTAATCATAGATGCAACAAAGAGACCAAAGATAACACTGAAGGAGCTGCAAAGCTCCATAGCGGAGATTGGAGTATCTGCCCATAGGACCACTTTAAGCCTTACACTCCACAGAGCTGGGCTTTACGGGAGAGTGTCAAGAAAAAAGACATTGCATAAAGAAAAAAAATAAGCAAACACATTTGGTGTTCACCGAAAGCCATGTGGGAGACTCCCCAAACATATGGAAGAAGGTACTCTGGTCAGATACGAAAATTGATATTTTTGGCCATCAAGAAAAATGCTATGTCTGGCGCAAACCCAACACCTATCATCACCCCGAGAACACAATCCACACAATGAAGCATGGTGTGGCAGCATCATGCTGTGGCGGTGTTTTATATCAGCAGGGACTGGGAAACTGGTCAGAATTGAAGGAATGATGGATGGCGCTAAATATAGGGAAATTCTTGAGGGAAACCTGTTTCAGTCTTCAAGAGATGTGAGACTGGGACGGAGGTTCACCTTCCAGCAGGACAATGACACTAAGCATACTGCTAAAGCAGCACTCGAGTGCTTTAAGGGGAAACATTTAAATGTATTGGAATGGCCTAGTCAAAGCCCAGACCTCAATCCAAATGAGAAAATGTGGTATGACTTAAAGATTGCTGTACGCCAGCAGAAACCCATCCAACTTGAAGAAGCTGGAACAGTTTTGCCTTGAAGAATGGGCAGAAATCCCAGTGGCTAGATGTGCCAAGCTTATAGACACATACCCCAAGATCATGCAGCTGCAATTGCTGCAAAGGGTGGCTCTACAAAGTATTGACTTTGGGGGGGGGGGGGTTAATAGAAATGCACTCTCAAGTTTTCTGGGTTTTTTTTGTCTTATTTCTTGTTTGTTTCACAACAAAAAATATTTTGTATCTTAAGTGGTAGGCATGCTGTGTAAATCAAATGATACAAACCCCCCAAAAATCTAATTTAATTCCAGGTTGTAAGGCAACAAAATAGGAAAATTACCTAGGGGGGTGAAGACTTTCGCAAGCCACTGTATATTATGTTATATCACGTATTTTATTTGTTGTGTTTTATTTCCTTTTTGGACCCCGGGAAGAGTAGCCGCTGCCTTGGCAACATTGAATTGGGGATCCCAATAAATACTACCGAAGATCTGGAGTGAAAGCCTGCACACCAAGTAACTCTCCAGAACCGGAGTTAAGAAACCCTGCACCACAACATTATTACCAACATGATGCCCTCATAATACATCTACTACAACCATGGCACTAGTTCACTACAGCTCTTATAGAATCTTCATGGTCTCCGTGTGTATGAGGACTACCGTCACGTGCAGACCAGTGACGTGCACTCCCAGCTCCGCTTTCTGGAAGAGCTGGAGCGTCAGGAGAGGAGGGAAGGCGAGGAGAGGGAGACACTGCTCTTCCATGAGTCAGCTTTTACTCTTCAATCAAACTCATTTCCAAGCAGTTCGAGGTAGGGACTGTCCCAGGTAAGGATGAGTAGAACACACACAGCTCAATAAGGCTCTATGCTTTTACTGCTTTTTCTGCTGAGTGAGCTCCGTTTTAGATTGTTCTCCTCTACAAAGTTATAGCGCAGTCTGGGAGCTTTTTTTTAACGTCTCTAACTTAACAAACTCAGCAAAAAAAAAGAAACGTCCCTTTTTCAGGACCCTGTCTTTCAAAGATAATTCTTAAAAATCCAAATAACTTCACAGATCTTCATTGTAAAGGGTTCAAACACTGTTTCCCATGCTTGTTCAATGAACCATAAACAATTTATGAACATGCACTTGTGGAACGGTCGTTAAGACACTAACAGCTTACAGACGGCTGGCAATTAAGGTCACAGTTATGAAAACTTAAGAGATGCACTACAGTACTTAATGCAGCTGGTGGCCATACCAGACACTGACTGTTACTTTTGATTTTGACCCCCCCCCCCTTTGTTCAGGGACACATTATTCCATTTCCGTTAGTCACATTTTTGTCTCAGTTGTTGAATATTATGTTCATACAAATATTTACACATGTTAAGTTTGATGAAAATAAACGCAGTTGACAGTGAGTTGACGTTTCTTTTTTTGCTGAGTTTTTACACTTCAGAATTAATGTTTGGGAATTCTATAAAACCTGACATTTTTCAGAGTAATTGTTCATTTAGTACATCAGTGTAAATGTTTGGCTGGGGGGTTATAGGGGATGGATCTGTAGCTTGATGAGACAGAGGCAGCTGTAGGTAGCGTGGTTATATAGATCGAGAAGAGGAGATACTGTTTGAGAGGTTGTTTTCTCTGGTTGGTGGATCGCTCACAGCAACAATGTTCCCAGCGGTCTCTCCACGGCAACAGCAGAAATCAACAAAATCTGTTCATTTCCATGCCCAGCCAATGTGTGTTCGTTTGTGTGTGTGTCTCCCCACATCACCCTGTCAGACTCACCCTACACACACACACACACTCACACACACACACACACACACACACACACACACACACACACACACACTCATCCAAATCCAAGCCCCAGAGAAGGTGCAGCTCTAATTGGAGCTCATTTTAATGGAGTCTGTTTTTGAGGTTGGAGTTGAGGCCTGCGGCAGGCACAAAGCTGAATCAAATTAAAGCACCTATTGTGTGTGTGTGTGTGTGTGTCAGCGTGTGAGGTCTCTATGAGACCTTGATAACATTTACATATTCATTTGTTGAGATTTAGCTAGTGTGATACTTTATTGACCTGACTGTATATCGTTTTATAGAAATTACCCTAGCTTCACACTGTTTCAGTTGTTCCTTTATGAGCATTCAACTAGGCGTCCTTTGGAGGGTTTTACAACCCTCTCTCTCCTGCAGCTGCAACACAGAGAAGCCAACCTCACTGCCCTGGTTGCCATTGGACCTCGTAGGACGGGACCACTTGACTCCCCTGGAAACCAGGTACAGGTACACCACTCGCCTGTCTGTGTGTGATTATTCTGAGAGAGTGGATGGAGGTTCTTGGTTATCAGTGGTTTTATGGTGGGTAGGGATGGGGAACACCTATGGGGAACACCTATGTTAATGTCACTTCTGAGAAACAACTTCAGGGGAGACAAGATCTGTACAGTATTATAGCACATGCGCAGGACTGTTAGTTTAGGTTAACGAGTCTCTAATTGTACTCAGTTTGTTTAATTCACTGGCCCTGCAGGCGATGGGTTTAGAGATGAAGCTCTGTAAATTGAACACATTAACCATTGCCTTTGAACTCCTTTACCTAGAGAACCCTGCTGCCTGAGGAGCTTTTCCTCTCTTGCCTCCTCTCTCTTTCCTCTGTAGAGCTACAGGGCCTTCCTTTCTGCTCTCTCAGGCATTGCCTCAGTCTGTCAAAATGTGAAGAAGAAACAGGAGACAAGGGAAACTGTCTGGCATAGTGGTGTTGCCATTTCTTTTTATGAACGTTTTATCTCTTGGTGATTTCGTCTGTCCGTCCGTCCGTCCGTCTGTCTGTCTTGCTCTCTTTCTATTTCTCTCTCAGGTGTGGCCAGCAGACAGTATGTCAGTACTACAGAGGGCTGGGGTTCAGAGGAGGACTTGGGTCTCTCTGCCTGGAACAGGACCCTCCTCTACGACACTCTCAAGTCCCTGCTTTAGTGAGAACAGTGTGATTAAACAGCATAATACAATCCATCTCTCTTCCCCCTTTTGTTATTGATATTTGTTTGTACTATTATGGTTATTTTATTTTCTAACAATTTGTAGCAGTGTCAACAATGTCACTGAGCTCTGCTGGTACATGCTGAGAAATATTACAGTCATGTTGGCAGGACCAAAAAATTTAATATTGCACTTATTGAACAGGACAATTCTGTGTGTGAGAGAAGAGGTCAGAACAGTATAAGTCAGCTCTGTGCGTTACAGCCCAAAGCAGTGGCCGTCTGCCCTTAGTGTGATTCAGAGAGTTGTCTGCGGTGAGGTCACTGTCTTTTTCCTTGTTTTTCAGTTCAGTTTCATGCTAATAATAACCCAGACTGATTGATGTCTGTGACAACCATTCCTTACTCTGATGTTTACATGGGTCACCTGATGATTGTAAACCTGTGACAATTCAATTAAGTTTATGGAGGGATTCCATACAAAACCAGGACAAAAAAATACAATGATTTGAGGGATTTTCAAACATTTATCCTCACAATGGTCCTTTGAAAGAAGGAGTATTAACATGTATTTGACATTTGTATCTAAAAGCATAATTGAGAAATAATTAATCAAAGTTGGCATTTTGACCTTACCTAGGCCTCCTTCAAAGAGCAACTGCACTTCCTGATTTGACCTCATTTTAGATTTGGTTCATTAAGAAATGTTAGCGGCCATGACTAAATTGATACGCAAGTTGGTACCTTGGTATGGTTTAATGTGGGGGTATCATGTGTGTGTTGGTTAGAAGGTGGTTAGACTCAATCTATAGCCAACCAAGTTGATTGACTGTATTGTGTACTTTTATAGTATATCAGTGATTCTTTGTTAATTGCCTCATTACTCACACATTGTCATATACATTTTATGTTGACACCTTTAGGTGGTCGCTTGGAGGTAAAATAGTGATCCTTTGGGGCGTGTGCGTGTGGAAATGTGAGTCGGGGAGAGTTGTGGATGTGGGATGTGTTTGAGATTCATTATTCCATTACCTTTAAAGATGGCAGAGAGGAGCTTTAGGCACAGCTCTACCCTGGGTTATGAAATACAGAGGGAGGGAGGAGAGAATGAAATGGATCAGAATTATTTCAGTTGAAATGACTGCTGACCTCTAATGTAACAGTAAGCTAGGCAAATTGACAGTGTGCCAGTTAAAGCAGGATCTGATAGCAGAAATGAATGTTGGCCCTTAATCGAGGTCAGCTATGCAAACTGTTTCATATAACTACCAGTTACAGCAGGGGCAAATAGTGTGAGGGTATTTTCAGTTGTGTGATTACTGTTTGATTAGGTGATTGTTAAATTATTGATTGTTGTCATCGGTAATGTTAACAAGCACATCATCATGTGTCCCCCCCCCGTTTCCTGTTGCTGTTCCAGATCAAAGACAAACCCCTCCCTCCTCTGACAGCTCATCAAATCCAGGAAGACAAAAGCAATTCTGAATAATTGAGATTCATAAATTGCTCATGCATATTCATTAACTACTTCCTCTTAAAATCTGAAGCAATTGAGATATTTACCATGGTGATATCTAAAGTTAATGCAAACCTCCCCCTAAACTTTCCAGTTTCAATTCTACCGTCAGTCTGCAGTGATGGAAGGTTTAGATTACAAGTGTCTTCTGATCAGTGATTGGAGTGTTCCTCTCACCTGATTGCTAGAGTAAAACTGGCCTAATTAAAATTGACATTTGAGTCAATATTCGCATCCTTTAGTTTCCTGAATAAGAGTTAACACACACACATATTTTGTATGAAACATTTATTAACATTTTTGTGGTACATTCATCCATACAGGTTTTCCTCTAGTGAAACAGAGGGAGACGGTTTTGATACAGACCTCAAATCCTCTCTGCTGCTCTGTAATAATCAGCATAAAACATGCATCAATTTAATCTCTGACAAGACACATCTCTTTTATCAATGTGATGAATATAAAATGTTGAAGTCTCATGAAGAACCTCTTCAGAATTCCATTTTCATGACAAGTTAAAGACTTAAAACTGGGAAAACCATATTTTTGGTGTACAACATTTCCTAGAAGAAAAACTTCCATAAGTGCCTCATAATAATAACTGTAGCTTCACAGAACCACATATGACCTTATATCTATTTAGTTTAGGCTGGTTTAGATTTCCCAGACAAGGATGGCTGTGCTTGTTTGCACTTGTGCTTTTTAACATTCAACTGCATATCTTCCATATTCATCAGTGCCGTTTCTCAATTTTTGAGTTTCAGTCATGATTGCATCCCATTTCTATGACTATTTACATTATTGTAAGAATCTGAATGAATTCTAATTATAATGAATTATTATGACTCTATGAAACAATAATCCTACATGAAAACATGAGTAGGACTATGACAGTGCTGATGTTGCTGCTCTCTGTGTGCTCTAGGTCCCTGCTTGAAGGGAGAGAGGTGTCAGTCACGTGGCAAGTTTCCATTGATCCAGGTTTATTCAACAAAAGCAACGTTGGCAAAAAAATTGCGACATTTGTAATGGAAACGGCAGTTGTAGCATACATTTTCGAAAGATCTAATACATTTATTCCATTCGAGGGGTGGATTTATTGTGACAAATGATGATGGAATAAATTAAGATTGCAAAAAAATCGGAAGGTACGGTGGGCATGTGACGTTATCACGTAACTATAAAGGTTCACTCCACATTTATTTCGAAATGCCTACTGCTTGCAACATCAATTTTTCCAACTAAAAAAATACTGTGTTTCTTTGCAAGTAAAGTAATGTTTTGACTTTCAACAATGCCTGAATTGCTTTACATTGGAACTTGAAGTTTCACCATGAAATTGTTTCAAATCTTATCTAGTGCAAGTTACACCATGACCCAGACCACGGCGATAAGTAGGCACATGAGAATGATAAAAATATGGAAAATATTAGTAAATTCTTGCATTCTATCCATTCTGGCTTTTGCGAGCTACCTGAGACATGAAACAGATAGGTGGGCACTTTATTAATGCACAATTTGCCAAAATTCATAATTTAAAACCCTTCAACAACCTCATTACATCTAGCTGTTTTTATCAACACAAGACAGTTCAATGTAAACACACCGGGACGGGCAATTGTTGCATCTACTTCCTATGCAATCTTTCTAAATGTCAACAAAAAATGACTGTACAAGTTAATGACAACCTAGCTAGTGTCTAGCTGCGTACCGCCAGGTCAGTGACTTCCATGGTTCATAGCGGAGAGGTCATAGTTCTACTGCGCTCCTATTGGTGTGGGTAAGATCACCATCACCGACATAGCACCGACTATGTAAAAACAAATCGGTTTACACTAGTTACCATAGCCACAAAGTCAAAATTGTCTATATCGTAAAAATGAATGAAAACAAAAATGTGCTTTCTTGTCTTAATTTAAGGTTAGGGTTCGGCTCATGGTTAGCAGTGTGGTTAAGGTTAGGGTTATGTTTAAAATCAAATAATTTAAGAGAAATTGTAGAAATAGGCGGGGTTTATGACTTTGTGGCTGTCGTAACTAGCGACGACCCTACAAATCTAAAACAAACTTCAGGTCAGGCTCTCTTGGTGTTCCCTTGGAGATGTAGGCGTGGCTTCAGCTCCTCTCCTGACCAATCATCCACTGTTACCCCTGACCCGGGCAGGGCTTAGTCCAGTGCTTCCTGTTTGATGCAGATGAGTGTGGGGCCACGCTGTCCGTTGCTCCTCCCCTCCCTGCGTAGGACGTACTCACTGAAATGGGAGGAGTCTACTCCTCCACCACATGCCCCTGCTATCTCGAACCCTCTCTGCTGCAACCTCTCCAATACCTGTCAATCAAACACACATGCATTACAGACACCACACACAAAAACACACACCATTGTGGTCAAAAGTAATTTCAGAGAGGGCCTGATTCAGGGTTGATAGTACCACACAGTCATACAGGAATACAGTCTGTGGAAGAAAACCAATGTGTGTGTAAATGTGCAAATGTGTTACTAACAATAGCACAAACAGTGCCCAAAATTATTAAACACAAGACAACATGTAAAGTGTTATACTCACAAAAACCTTATTATTGTCAAATTGTGTGCATTCATTTGTTTACATCCCTGGTAGAAGGCACTTCTCCTTTTCCAAGATAATCCACCACCTGACAGGTGTGCAATTTTAAGAAGCTGATTAAACAGCAGGATCATTACAAAGGTGCACCTTGTGCTGGGGACAATAAAAGTCCACTCTAAAATGTGCAGTTTTGTCACACAACACAATGCCACAGATGTCTCAAGTTTTGAGGGAGCGTGCAATTGGCATGCTGACTGCAGGTATGTCCAACAGAACTGTTGCTAGAGAATGATGATTTCTCTACTATATGCCACCTCTATTGTCATTTTAGAGAATTTGGCAGTACATCCAACTGGCCTTACAACCACAGACCATGTGTAACCACGCCTGCCCAGGACCTCCACATCCAGCTTCTTCACCTGCAGGATTGTCTGAGACCAGCCACCCGGAAGCTGAAACTGTGGGTTTGCAAAACCGATGAATTTCTACACAAACTGACAGAAAACGTCTCAGGGAAGCTCAACTGCGTGGTCGTCCTCCTCACCCGAGTCTTGACCTGACTGCAGTTCGGCGTCATAGTCGACTTCCGTGGGAAAATGTTCACCTTAGAAGGCACGTTGGAGAGGTGTGCTCTTCAGGTAGGAATCCCGGTTTCAACTGTACCAGGCAGATAACAGACAATGTGTAGCGTGTGGGTTTGCGTGAGAGGTTTGCTGATGTCAATGTTGTGAACAGAGTGACCCATGGTGGGATTATGGAATGGGCAGGCATAAGCTACGGACAACAAACACAATTCCATTTTATCGATGGCAATTTGAATGCACAGATATACCGTGATGTGATCCTGATGGCCCATTGTCGTGCCATTCATCCACCGCCATCACCTCATAATTCAGCATCATAATGCACAGCCCCATGTCGCAAGGATTTGTACACAATTCCTGGATGCTAAGAATGTCGCAGTTCTTCCATGGCCTGAATAATCAACATACATGTCACCCATTGAGCATGTTTGGGATGCTCTGGATCAACGTGTACAACAGCGTGTTCCAGTTCCCGGCAATTTCCAGCAACTTCCCACAGCCATTGAAGAAGAGTGGAACTACAATCCACAGGCCACAATCAATAGCCTGATCACCTCTATGTGAAGGAGATGTGTCGTGCTGCATTAGGCAAATAGTGGTCACACCAGATACTGACTGGTTTTCTGATCAAGGCCCCTACTTAAAAAAATATTTATTTGTGACCAACAGATGCATATACACTATATATACAAAAGTATGTGGACACCCCTTCAAATGAGTGTATTCGGCTATTTCAGCCACACCCCTTGCTGACAGGTGTGTAAAATCGAGCACACAGCCATGCAATCTCGATAGACAAACATTGGCAGTAGAATGGCCTTACTGAAGAGCTCAGTGACTTTCAATGTGGCACCGTCATAAGATGCCACCTTTCCAACAAGTCAGTTCATCAAATTTCTGCCCTGCTAAAGCTGCCCCGGTCAACTGTACGTGCCTTTATTGTGAAGTGGAAATGTCTAGGAGCAACAACTGCTCAGCCATGAAGTTGTAGGCCACACAAGCTCACAGAATGGGACCACCGTGTGCTGAAGCATGTAGCGTGTAAAAATCCTCTGGCCTTGGTTGCGACACTCACTATCGAGTTCCAAACGGCCTCTGGAAGCAACGTTAGCACAACTGTTAGTCGGGAGCTTCATGAAATGGGTTTCCATGGCCGAGCAGCAGCACACAAGCCTAAGATCACCATGTGCAATGCCAAGCGTTGGCTGGAGTGGTGTAAAGCTCACTGCCATTGGACTCTGGAGCAGTGAAAAGCGTTAACTGGAGTAGTGGAAAAGCGTTAACTGGAGTAGTGGAAAGCGTTAACTGGAGTGGTGAATCACGCTTCACCACCTGGCAGTCCGACGGACGAATCTGGGTTTGGTGGATGCCAGGAGAACGCTACCTGCCCCAATGCATAGTGCCAACTGTAAAGTTTGGTGGAGGAGAAATAATGGTCTGGGGCTGTGTTTCATGGTTCGAGCTACGCCCTTTAGTTCCAGTGAAGATAAATGTTTACTCAACAGCATACAATGACATTCTAGACTAATCTGTGCTTCCAACTTTGTGGCAAAAGTTTGGGGAAGGCCCTTTCCTGTTTGAGCATGACAATGCCCCTTTGCACAAAGCCAGGTCCATACAGAAATGGTTTGTCGAGATCGGTGTGGAAGAACTTGACTGGCGTGCACAGAGCCCTGACCTCAACCCCATCAAACACCATTGGGATGAATTGGAACACCGACTGCGAGCCAGGCCTAATCGCCCAACATCAGTGCCAGACCTCACTAATGCTCTTATGGATGAATGGAAGCAAGTCCCTGCAACAATGTTCAAACATCTAGTGGAAAGCCTTCCCAGAAGAGTGGAGGCTCTTATAGCAGCAAAGGGGGACAAACTCCATATTAATGCCTATGATTTTGGAAGGAGATGTTCTACAAGCAGTTGTCCACATACTTTTGGTCATGTAGTGTGTTTATTCCCAGTCATGTGTAACCTATAGATGAACGCCTAATTATTTCAATCGACTGATTTCCTTATATGAACTGTAACTCAGTAAAATCTTTGAAATTGTTGCATATTGCATTTATATTTTTGTTCAGTGCATATTCAAAAATATATTTTAAAATATATGTTGCCATGTATTTTAATGAATGGAAAATGTAGCTTTTCACCTTACATACTGTAGCTAGGCTACATACAAATTAAATTCATAAAACTACAAAGTACAGTACTAAATCACAACAGCATGCTGTGGTGTAGTTTTAATGAATCACTCATGACTGAGCGAAATTGATGATTAAAATATTGTGGGGGCTGTTTTGTTAGACTTCAGTGCGGCTTTTGACAATATCGATCAGTCTGCTCCTGGAAAAACATATGTGTTATGGCTTTACATCCCCTGCTATATTGTGGATAAAGGGTTACCTGTCTAACAGAACACAGAGGGTGTTCTTTCATGAAAGCCTCTCCAACATAATCCAGGTAGAATCAGGAATTCCCCAGGGCAGCTGTTTAGGCCCCTCACTTTTTAAAATCTTTACTAACGACATGCCACTGGCTTTGAGTAAAGCCAGTGTGTCTATGTATGCAGATGACTCAACACTATATGTGCCAGCTACTACAGCGACAGAAATGACTGCAACACTTATTAACAAAGACCTGCAGTTATTTTCAGAATGGGTGGCAAGGAATAAGTTAGTCCTGAATATTTCTAAAACTAAAAGCATTGTATTTGGGACAAATCATTCACTAAACCCTAAACCTCAACTAAATCATGTAATGAATAATGTGGAAATTGAGTTCGTTGAGGTGACTAAACTGCTTGTAGTAACCCTGGATTGTAAACTGTCATAGTCAAAACATATTGATTCAACAGTAGCTAAGATGGGGAGAAGTCTGTCCATAATAAAGCGTTACTGTGCCTTCTTTACAACACTATCAACAAGGCAGGTCCAACAGGCCCTAGCTTTGTTGCACCTGGACTACTGTTCAGTAGAGTGGTCAGGTGCCACAAAGAGGGACTTAGGAAAATTACATTTGGCTCAGGACAGGGCAGCACGGTTGGCCCTTAAAAGTAAACTGGGAGCTAACTTTAAAGATACGCATGTCAATCTCTCATGGCTCAAAGTGGAGGCGAGATTGACTTCATCACTATTCGTTTTGTAAGAAGTGTTAACAAGCTGAATGTCCCGAACTGTCTGTTTAACCTACTAGCACACAGCTCGGACACCCATGCATACCCCACAAGACATGCCACCAGAGGTTTCTTCACAATCCCCAAGTCCAGAACAGACTATGGGAGGAGCACAGTACTACATAGATCCATGACTACATAGAACTCTATTCCACATCAGGTAACTGATGCAAGCAGTAGAATCAGATTATAAATCTGGTAAACATACACCTTATGGAACAGAAGGGACTGTGAAGAGGCACACACAAAGGTACAGACACACGCATACACACTCTACACACACGTACATTGTAATATTGTTGTATGGTGGTATTGTACATTTTGTATTATAGATATGTAGTGGTGTAATAATGTTATATATATGTTATATATGTTTTATCTTTTGTTTTAGATGCAATGTAAGTACCTTAATGTGTTTGGACCCCAGGAAGAGTGGCAGCAGCTAATGGAAATCCCTAACAAATACAAATGACTGACAAATAAAAGTGTGCTTTCAATTATCTTTATTTTTTGCTCAAATAACTTGGTCCATTGTTGAATTGTGTCATGTTAGTCACTGGGAGGTGGAATCTGAAAGACAAATTATAATGTACAAATGATCTCTGTGCAGTTAACATCTGTATTTGAAAATCAAATTGATACAATGCAGATTCCTTCACCTCCAGTTTATATTTTCAGACTCACAAGTTGACAGTTACCCCGTGGATGATGCAGAGACAGAGTCAGTGAAACGCTTCCACATAAGATGAAGAATAAATAAGGGGTTAATGTTCATGAACAAATTTTAATTTCATTGGGAACTAGCTAGCTAAATGATACAAAAGACTACTTACATTGGCTGTCCATAGGCAGCTGAGGCTTCAGACCAGAAGGATACTGGATAATGTTTTGCTAGATATAATCTAGCAAGTATCAGAGACACCCAACCCTCACTAAAGCCAGCTAAGCTAGCTAGTTAGCAAGCAACACAATGCTTGGTTGGCCAATAACATTTAACAATAGCTTTGGCAATTAAATAAAAAAAAAATACATACGGTGCATTCGGAAAGTATTCAGACCCCTTGACTTTTTCAACATTTTGTTAAGTGACAGCCTTATTCTAAAATGTATTTTTTTAAACTCAGCAATCTACACACAATACCCCATAACGACAAAGTGAAAACAGTTTTTTGAATTTTTTGCAAATGTTTTACAAATAAAAAACCAAAATACCTTATTTACATAAGTATTCAGACCCTTCGATATGAGACTCGAAATTGAGCTCAGGTGCATTCTGTTTCCATTGATCATCATTCAGATGTTTCTACAACTTGATTGGAGTCCACCTGTGGTAAATTCAATTAATTGGACATGATATGGAAAGGCACACACCTGTCTATATAAGGTCCCACAGCTGACAGGACTGTGTCGAAGCACAGATCTGGGGAAGGGTACAACAAAAATGTTTGCAGGAGTGATGGTCACCAAGAACACAGTGGCCTCCATCATTCTTAAAGGGAAGAAGTTTGGAACAACCAAGGCTCTTCCTAGAACTGTCTGCCCAGCCAAACTGAGCAATCGGGGGAGAAGGGCCTTGGTCAAGGAGGTGACCAAGAACCAGATGGTCACTCTGACAGAGCTCCAGAGTACCTCTGTGGAAATGGGAGAACCTTCCAGAAAGACAACCATCTCTGCAGCACTCCACCAATCAGGCCGTTATGGTAGAGTGGCCAAACGGAAACCACTCCTCAGTAAAAGGCACATGACAGCCCCCTTGGAGTTTGCCAAAAAGCACCTAAAGACTCTCTGACAATGATAAAAAAGAATCTCTGTTCTGATGAAACCAAAATGTAACTCTTTGGCCTGAATGCCAAGCATCACGCCTGGAGGAAACTTGGCACCATCCCTATGGTGAGCATGGTGGTGGCAGCATCATGCTGTGTGGATATTTTTCAGCAGCAGGGACTGGGAGACTAGTAAGAATCAAGGCAAAGATGAACGGAGCAAAGTACAGCAATTTTATTTTTATTTATTTTTATTTAACCAGGCAAGTCAGTTAAGAACAAATTCTTATTTACAATGATGGCCTACCTCAGCCAATCCCGGACGACGCCGGGCCAATTGTGTGCCACACTATGGGACTCCCAATCACAGCCAGATGTGATGCAACCTGGATTCAAACCAGGTACTGCAGTGATGCCTCTTGCACTGAGATGCAGTCTTAGACCACTGCGCCCCTCTGGAGCCTCAGAAGCAAGATCTTTGATGAAAACCTGCTCCAGAGAGCTCAGGACCTCAGACTGGGGTGAAGATTCACCTTCCAACAGGAGAACGACACTAAGCACACAGCCAAGACAATGCAGCAGTGGCCTCTGGACAAGTCTCTGAATGTCTTTGAGTGGCCCAGCCAGAGTCCGGATTTGAACCCTATCAAACATCTCTGGAGAGACCTGAAAATAGCTGTGCAGCAAAGCTCCCCATCCAACCTAACACAGCTTGAGAGGATCTGCAGACAAGAATAGTAGAAACTCCCCAAATATGCAAACATTTCTAATAACCTATTTTTACTTTGTCATTATGGGGTATTGTGTGTAGACTGATGAGGAAGAAAAACAATTTAATACATTTTAGAATGAAGATGTAACGCAAGAAAATGTGGAAAAAGTCAAGGGGTCTGAACACTTTCCGAAGGCACTGTACATGACATTAACTCTACTTGGCTCTATTCCAGGACAACTCTTATCAACTTTAATTTTCAAAACCTTTCTTACCTTGGACAGTCACACTGCACGTTGATGGCAAGCTAAAGAAGGAGCTAGGTAGCTTTGTTAGCAAATTGATGAAAACTCTTGCTTGCAGTTGATGAAGTGATCTTCTTCCTCTGTCACCCACCCGGTTAAAAACATATTTTAATTCAATGTTATGAACGTATAATCAAATAAAATGCCATTATCCACGAGAAAGCTTTTTGATGGTGGCAGCTGCTCTTCTCCTTCTTCTAGAGAAAATTCTAAATTGCAATGGCTGCTCTGTCAGTTGGAGGCGGGGCTTGGGAACATTTCAAATTGTGATTGACAGCTCAGGACATTTTTATTTTAATATTTCTTACAATATATTTACAGATATGTTCTACGTTCAAGTGACTTTTCGAAATAAACACCTTATTTAAGGTACAGTGCATTGTAAAAGTATTCACCCCCCTTGGCATTTTTCCTATTTTGTTGCATTACAAGCTGTAATTTAAATGGATTTTTATTTGGATTTCATGTAATGGACATACACAAAATAGTCCAAATTGGTGAAGTCAAATTAAAAAAATAACTTGTTTCAAAATATAATAAAAAAATAAAAATGCAAAAGTGGTGCGTGCATATGTATTCACCCCCTTTGCTATCAAGCACCTAAATAAGATCTGGTGCAAACATTTATCTTCAGAAGTAACATAATTAGTTAAATAAAGTCCCCCTGTGTGCAATCCAAGTGTCACATAATCTGTCTCATGATCTCAGTATATATACTGTATAAATATATACAGTGGGGCAAAAAAGTATTTAGTCAGCCACCAATTGTGCAAGTTCTCCCACTTAAAAAGATGAGAGAGGCCTGTAATTTTCATCATCGGTACACGTCAACTATGACAGACAAAATGAGAAAAAAAAAATCCAGAAAATCATATTATAGGATTTTTAATGAATTTATTTGCAAATTATGGTGTAAAATAAGTATTTGGTCAATAACAAAAGTTTATCTCAATACTTTGTTATATACCCTTTGTTGGCAATGACACAGGTCAAACGTTTTCTGTAAGTCTTCACAAGGTTTTCACACACTGTTGCTGGTATTTTGGCCCATTCCTCCATGCAGATCTCCTCTAGAGCAGTGATGTTTTGGGGCTGTCGCTGGGCAACACGGACTTTCAACTCCCTCCAAAGATTTTCTATGGGGTTGAGATCTGGAGACTGGCTAGGCCACTCCAGGACCTTGAAATGCTTCTTACGAAGCCACTCCTTTGTTGCCCGGGCGGTGTGTTTGGGATCATTGTCATGCTGAAAGACCCAGCCACGTTTCATCTTCAATGCCCTTGCTGATGGAAGGAGGTTTTCACTCAAAATCTCACGATATATGGCCCCATTCATTCTTTCTTTTACACGGATCAGTCTTCCTGGTCCCTTTGCAGAAAAACAGCCCCAAAGCATGATGTTTCCACCCCCATGCTTCACAGTAGGTATGGTGTTCTTTGGATGCAACTCAGCATTCTTTATCCTCCAAACACGACAAGTTGAGTTTTTACCAAAAAGTTATATTTTGGTTTCATCTGACCATATGACATTCTCCCAATCCTCTTCTGGATCATCCAAATGCTCTCTAGCAAACTTCAGACGGGCCTGGACATGTACTGGCTTAAGCAGGGGGACACGTCTGGCACTGCAGGATTTGAGTCCCTGGCGGTGTAGTGTGTTACTGATGGTAGGCTTTGTTACTTTGGTCCCAGCTCTCTGCAGGTCATTCACTAGGTCCCCCCGTGTGGTTCTGGGATTTTTGCTCCCCGTTCTTGTGATCATTTTGACCCCACGGGGTGAGATCTTGCGTGGAGCCCCAGATCGAGGGAGATTATCAGTGGTCTTGTATGTTTCCTAATAATTGCTCCCACAGTTGATTTCTTCAAACCAAGCTGCTTACCTATTGCAGATTCAGTCTTCCCAGCCTGGTGCAGGTCTACAATTTTGTTTCTGGTGTCCTTTGACAGCTCTTTGGTCTTGGCCATAGTGGAGCTTGGAGTGTGACTGTTTGAGGTTGTGGACAGGTGTCTTTTATACTGATAACAAGTTCAAACAGGTGCCATTAATACAGGTTACGAGTGGAGGACAGAGGAGCCTCTTAAAGAAGAAGTTACAGGTCTGTGAGAGCCAGAAATCTTGCTTGTTTGTAGGTCACCAAATACTTATTTTACACCATAATTTGCAAATAAATTCGTAAAAAATCCTACAATGTGATTTTCTGGATTTTTTTTCTCATTTTGTCTGTCATAGTTGACGTGTACCTATGATGAAAATTACAGGCCTCTCTCATCTTTTTAAGTGGGAGAACTTGCACAATTGGTGGCTGACTAAATACTTTTTTGCCCCACTGTACCTGTTCTGAAAGGCCCCAGAGTCTGCAACACCACTAAGCAAGGGGCACCACCAAGCAAGCCGCACTGTGAAGACCAAGGAGGTCTCCAAACAGGTCAGGGACAAAGTTGTGGAGAAGTACAGATCAGGGTTGGGCTATAAAAAAATATCTGAAACTTTGAACATCCCACGGAGCACCATTAAATCCATTATACATTTTTTTTAAGAATATGGCACTACAACAAACCTGCCAAGAAAGGGCCGCCCACCAAAACTCACGGATCAGGCAAGGAGGGCATTAATCAGAGAGGCAACAAAGAGACCAAAGATAACCCCGAAGGAGCTGCAAGGCTCCACAGCGGAGATCGGAGTATCCGTCCATAGGACCACTTTAAGCTGTACACTCCACAGATCTGGGCTTTACGGAAGAGTGTCAAGAAAAAAGCCATTGCTTAAAGAAAAAAAATAAACAAACACATTTGGTGTTTGCCAAAAGGCATATGTGAGATTCCCCAAACATATGGAAGAAGGTACTCTGGTTAGATGAGACTAAAATTGAGCTTTTAGGCCATCAAGGAAAATGCTATGTCTGGCGCAAACCCAACACCTCTCATCACCCGAGAACACCATCCCCACAGTGAAGCATGGTGGTGGCAGCATCATGCTGTTGTGATGTTTTTCATCGGCAGTGACTGGGAAACTGGTCAGAATGGAAAGAATGATGGATGGCACTAAATACAGGGAAATTCTTGAGGGAAAGCTGTTTCAGTCTTCAAGAGATTTAAGACTGGGACAGAGGTTCACCTTCCAGCAGGACAATGACCCTAAGCATACTGCTAAAGCAGCACTCGAGTGTTTTAAGGGGAAACAATGAAATGTCTTGGAATGGCCTAGTCAAAGCCCAGACATCAATCCAATTGACAATCTGTGGTATGACTTAAAGAATGCTGTACACTAGTGGAACCCATCCAACTTGAAGGAGCTGAAGCAGTTTTGCCTTGAAGAATGGGCAGAAATCCCAGTGGCTAGATGTGCCAAGCTTATAGAGACATACCCCAAGAGACCTGCAGCTGTAATTGCTGCAAAGGTGGCTCTACAAAGTATTGACTTAGCGTTATGCACGCTCAAGTTTTCCGGGTTTTTTTTTGTCTTATTTCTTGTTTGTTTCACAAGAAAAAATATTTTGAATCTTCAAAGTGGTCGGCATGTTGTGTAAATAAAATGATACAAACCCCCCAAAAATCTATTTTAATTCCAGGTTGTAAGGCAACAAAATAGGAAAAATGCCAAGGGGGTGAATACTTTCGCAAGGAATTGTACCATAGCGACTCAACATTATCGTCGGGGTAGAGAATATTGTGAGGTGTGATTGTGTATTTTACACATATATTTTACAAATACGTACACACTGTATATTTGATTTAGTTATATAATTGCTAAATACATTATCCCAATATATTTAAATATTTTATTGAAATATAGTCCAATACATTATTTTTCCCTATGGGGTCACAGTTTGTTTCTGAGCAGGCAGAAGCCAGCCATCTCACTGTGATCTAAAAACACACATCCCCTCTCTCATGACAACTCACACATACAACACAAACAGATGCAGACACAGACGCAAATTTTTTTTATAAAAATATAAGTGTCCCAAATGACACCCTATGTAGTGCACTATAGGCCCTTGTCAAAAGTAGTGTACTAAATAGGTAATGATGTACCATTTGGTAGGCAGACATTCTCTCTATAGCTGCAAGATGACATTCCATTAGCATGCCCTGAAGGAGCAGCTGTTACTCTATCCTCTCTGTCTGCCTCCATCACTAGCTCTCTCTCTCGCTCACTCTCTCTCTTACTCTGTCGCTCTCTCCTTCTCTTTCTTTGTGACTGTCGCAGGCAGTACAATAGAAACCTTTGTTTGCCTCCATCTCTCTCTCGCTCTGTTTTTCTCTCCCCCTGCCTCCTTCTGTCTGTCTCTTTCTCACTCTCACTCTCCCTCCCTCTCTCTGTGACTCTCACTCTTCCTCTCTCCTATCATTCCAGCAGACCTGGTAGCCGATGGCTATATTTTTCATATCTAAACAGGATTAGTCTCTCTTTCCCCTGGTTGGTCTGGCCCTGTATGAGGTTATTTAAGGTTATACTATGCTTATGCCATGGGTACTGGTTAGTGAGATGTTACATATATGGAGTTAAAGAGATTTTGTATACTTTTTAGCCAGTAGTTCTGAAAGTAACACTCACAAGCCAAAAGGTTTACCCAAACATTGCGTACTACATCACATACCGTATGTGCAGATATGTACACCACGTCATTGTGCTCTCTCTCGTTCTGCTGTGTGTGCATGATGTGTCTCTTGCTAGCTGTCACTCAAATGGTGAGGGGCTGAAGCTCATTGGTTGAACTCAAATTGCTAGGGGGCTGGTCCACATGGTAGAAAATGTAGGGAAAATGGCGCAGCACAGCTTCCAGAAAAACTATTGTTTTCAAACTAGGGATTTCATGGCTAATTGAGGTAAAACAGTGATTCTGCTCATAGATTATGCATGTATGAACTACACATTGACACATCCAGCGCAAAGATAAAAAATACTTTGTAGTCGCTAAAAGTTCTGGAGCATGTTTTTAAGGCTACCTACACAGAGTTGAGGTGGGTTAATGTGATATGAGTTGAGGTGACCTTATTCGTTGTGAGTTGAGGTGACGTAATCTGTTATTTTAGGATGTTGGGTAGTTATTTTCATGGTAAGCAGTGGTATTGTAAGGGTAGTGTCTGTCATGTTACCTGTACAGAGTTGAGGTGACAGTATCCATTGAGTGGAAAGCGTATGACGTGAGTAGAGTCATGATTCCAGCCTGCATTCATGGAGTTACACATGACGTCCCCGACCTCTGGAAACACGTCCTCGATCAAAGCCCTGTCTCCACTCAGAGTGATCCTCTCCCCCAGCTCTGGAGCTACACGCACCACCACACACTCACACACACGCCACACACTCCTGGCCTCACGCTCACTCCTCCAGCATTCTAATTCTGCTTGTAGTGGGGATAGCTTGAAGAACCTGGCCTCCTCATAGAGTAGAGAGTACTCCTGGAACACATACGCACACACGCACGCACGCACGCACGCACACACACACACACACACACACACACACACACACACACGCAATGATAAATCAGATTCTTTTAAAAAGTTAACCCACAATGTTTTACACACACTATGTTATCAGAAAGGAATTATGGACGAGGTTTTCCAGTATCTCTCACTCAGTGTCAGAGGTACTCACTTTGAAGTCGTCAGGGAGGAGCAGTTTGGCCGTCCGCAGGAAGTTGAGGATGTAGCGGAATATATGGCCGTCTCGGTCTATGAAGTAGTGCTGCTTCAGACTATCTAACACTATGGGCTCTGTCCCGTTGAATAGACGACCAATCCTGGTGGAAGGTGATATCATCATTGGGATTGTCATCAGAGTGTGCATGTTCATGTTTGAGGGGATCAGGTTGAGCAAGGCAAGGAGCAGAATCGCTAATCTTGATCACATAATGAGTAGTTATTTGGAATGCAATGTCATTTGTAGATCAGTGACTGTGCAATCCACTTCAATGTAGTTGATCTCAAACACCCTATGTGTGTGTGTGTCTTACCGTGACTCGGGGTACTTGGTGAGTGTAGCCAGGCTGCTGGTGTACATGTGTCCTCCTACATCTATGTGTACAGGGGCATTGGTCTTTGTGAGCTGGGCGGGGGTGGGGATGCCCCCGATACCCCCAGAGCCCAGTGGAGAGGCAGGGGACTGGGAGACCAGCGGCCTACTGGCCATGCTGCTATAACGGCTATCCTGGGAGACAAGAAGAAGAAAAAGAAGAAGAATACTTTATTGTCCAATGTACACAAATGTCCAATGAACATTTGTCACACATACTGTAAACCGTTAAACACATGAGGCATTACAGAGTTCTTCCATGAGCGACCAAGTAGAGACAGGACACTAGTAAGGAGTTGTAGACTGAGACTTCATTCATACTGCGTCAACGCTTTGAGCACAGAACTCACGATGCACTGCACTGCATGACGAAGAGTGTATTTGCCCTTTTCAGAGTCTGTGTGTATATCAGGGGTAGCTTTGGGTTGCAAAGAGAGATCTGAGTGTAATTAAAGGAGCTCAGAGATAGATAGGAGTCTGCCTCCTCCGCTCCTCTGCTATACAGGTGAGGTTTTGAGACAGGTGAGGACATTACCTTATCGACGAGGGTTTAAAAACCCTTGTAAATGCTTCACAAAAATCTGCACTTCAGAAAAACTAACAAGCTATAAAGTCTACTGGTCAGCATTTACTGTGGTAAGTGCAGTCAGGGAGAAAGACAGCCATGGCCGCAGGTCAGAGTCTGCCTCTTAAAGCTGAGAACACAGTAAATAGTAAGATACTGTAGATATACAGAGATAGAGGGAGATAAAGGGAGAGAGAGATGTAGCTGATAAAGCAGAAATCAGATGAGCAGAGCTGTTGGTAATGCAGCAGACATGTCCATCTCCCCGGGGCCACATAACAGGCAGGCTCATTAGAGGAATGGCTCAAAAACATGAAACTCGTAAGAGACTGGACACACACACACACACACACACACACACACACACACACACACACACACTCATTTGTCATTAGAGGAAAGATACTTGAGACAGCCTTCCATACTTTTATTTTTCATTATAGTGCCTGTGTCTCAGAAAAATGTGAGCTTTAGGCGAATGGGTATAAGAGATGTGTGTGTGTGTGTGTGTGTGTGTGTCCGTGAGAGCTTGCACGCTCTGGCTCTACCCCTGCCGGCTCCACTGTGGTGCATGGTTAATAACTGTGGGCCTGGGGTGCCGTAACCCATAGCAACAGACAAAGTCCCAAAGAAAACTCACTACTGTCCTCTCCTCTGCACTCACAGGGTGCATCCCAAATGGCACCCTAATCCCTATTTTTATTGAGCTTTTATTTAATCAGGAGAGCCCATTGAGACCAGGGTCTCATTGTCAATGGTGCTCTGAGGACAACAATTTCAACATGGACGTTCCAATAAAAAAGAAATCAACAACTACAGGTTACAATTTCAAAAACTACAATTTCAACACCACAATAAATGTGTACATTTAATCAAAACAAATGCAATTCTCCTTTAACAAATTCAACATTAGATTCCTAAACTGAATCAAGATGCAGTTGTACTACATCCGGAATAAGGTACCATTTGGAATGCAAGCACAATGTTCATGACCTCTTTACTAAAGCACCTAGAACACCCAAAGAGAATACAAAAACCCACACACATCCTACAGGTCAATACTTTCACAGTAAATCGAAAATGATGTAAGTCTCTATACACTTAAACACTTCATTAACACAGAAAATGGTGCGTGACCAAATCGCGACATAACCTATTACGCACTCATTTCGTTTCCGCATTAAATCTGAGGATGTTTTTGAGAGGCTGTCTATAAGTAAGCTTATCCTGCATTACATTTAAAAATTCTAAAGCATAATCTCTGTCGGTGCACTGTATGAAACTCTATTACCTGCGAGGATACCACGTCAGTCAGTAAAGGAGCGGATTGCTGACTGTGGGGCTCCTGGGGTCGGATGTCCACGGGCTCTGTACCGTCCACTATGACCACAGGGGACATTGCACGTTCTCCGGGACGCACACAGAGCTTCTTAGGAGAAGGAGGTCCCGAAAAACCGCAGAGAGCACGAGCTTTCCTTGTTGTTCTCTGCGGCTTCAGTTCCACTGTGTCTGTAACCTGTTGGATGTACGGGATCACAAGCTGGAGATGAGACTGCACGCCACCATTGACTGTTTCCGAGGCAATCTGAAGTGACACCAACTTTGACCCTATTCCGGCAATGCTGTTGAGCGTTGCTATGGAGACGGCGCCGATGCAGTGGTTGGTGTAGGTCTTTGACAGTTTGGCAGCACGCGACAGCATCTGCATCCTCGTGCCAAGCAGGTTCTTACCAATGGCTTTGTTCTCATACCATGTTATGTCGCTTGCGCAGCAGTTGTCTCGTGGTCGTTGGAAGAATGCTTTGCACAATGGGTTCCGTTTTGAGACATACTTTACAAAGCTGGCATATGGACAAAACTCAGTTCCCGTCTCATACATGCGCGGCAAAGTATCTTCATCCGGGTCTGGTCTCTTTTTATTCCAGCACGCGGAGCGAGACTTGTGATATGGCCCCAGTGCTTTGAAATAGATAAACTTTCTCCCATTCTCGTCTATGGCCAGGCCGAATGAATCCTCCTCCAGCTCGCGCTGATTCTCTCGCCCCCTCGTACAGAAATACATGCATGTCTCGAACCACACTTTGTTGAGCAGCCCGAATGGCGTATCGATGTTAAACACACTGGAGGTGTAGAGTTTTCTCAGGTCCGCCCGCGTGATTGCCTGTTTCTGCACCACGGGACCAGCACCCTGCTCCTCCAGCTTTCTGATGACCGCGGCCAGGGTCAGGTTGGCGCTGCGTAGCTCCGGGTCCTTGGTGAGATCCAGAGTGCGACAGTATGGTGGCTCATTCAGGTAGCGGTTAAGAGAACTCCGAATGCTAATGAGGGAAGACTTGCTGTAGAGCTGGCCGCTCTTAGAGCGTGCCTCCGCGTAGAAGGACTGCAGGACCGCGCACAGCGCCTCCTTGTCCAGAGTTTCAAAGTCAGGACTTTGGGATTTCTCGCTCAGGTACTCCCGGAAGATCCGTACCGCATACCTGGTAGCCAGGCGAGTGTTCTCGCTCAGTCTGGAGCGGTCAGACGGCTGCAGGTCTCCCTCCGGATCCAAGTCCAGTCCGGGGATGTGAAACAGTCCAGGGTCCGCTCCCGGTCCCAAACCGCTGCACTGCTCCGTACTACGCATAAGGACCGCTTCTGTTTCCATAGTGGAGCAGCTGCTGGGGTCTGCGCACTCTGCCTCCCACTCCAGTTCATCCTCCCCGTACTCCTCCCCAGTGATCTGTACCTCCTGGATCTCATCATCCTCCTCATCTCCGCTCCTCTCAGTCTCCGGGCAACTCATGTGCTCCTCCCGCTCTGTCCCCGCTGTGTCACTAGAGCAGTCTGCGCTGCCAGGCATTCTCGCCATATTGCAGTCTGTGTAGCAGTCCTCAGGCAGAGCGCATGCGCTATATTGGACCACAGAGATGCGAGAGCTTTGTGTTTAGTGACCTTCAGCTAGGAACGCACTCTTAAAGGTGCAGGGAGCGAGCGCTGCTAGTGGGTAAAGGGAGCGCGCTCCCAAAAAAGGCTGCGGTATTGGACTGCATATTGGACCATTCACAAGCAGCATGGAATATATCTAACAGGGTTTCAGATCTTGCTTTATTGGAATGAACTACTGCAATATCTGACTAACACACACACACACACACACACACACACACACACACACACACACACACACACACACACACACACACACACACACACACACACACACACACTCTCACACACACACACACACACACACACACACACACACACACACACACACACACACACACACACACACACACACACACACACACACTCACACACACACACACACACACACACACCTGCCTATTAGAACAGTGTTGCCAGCTCCAACAGCTTGATTTGACAGGATGCAGCTTTAAAGATCCATATTGTAACTGCAGTGATATGTGTTCTCTCTCATCTCCCATAAGATAATAACCATGCAGCATGTTCACATAATTCTCGCTGCACAGGGACATGAGAGATGCACAGGTCTGGAGAAAATATACATCAACTCTTTATTGGACATACTTTCCTGGTTGTCTTCTACAGTACTCCATCTGAGTGCTATGTGAGATGTGTTGTTAGACTTGTGCATTGATTTGAGAATAAATGCCAATTCCTCAGAAGTGCAAAGCAATTATATTACATTATTTTTAATATAGAACATCATCACCCTGCTGTACCTCCAGGCTAAGAGCACTGCTTCTCCCCTGGGCACCCATGACCTTAATACAGCCTCATACATGGTGTTCTCCATACGAGGCTCCTTTTACAACTTATAAAGGCTTTATGAACTGTTATAAAGGCTCATAGGTTAGCTCTGTTGCCCTTGTGAAGGTACAGTTGAAGTCGGAAGTTTACATACACCTTAGCCAAATACATTTAAACTCAGTTTTTCACAATTCCTGAAATGTAATCCTTTTGAAAATTACCTGTCTTAAGTTAGTTAGGATCAACACTTTATTTTAAGAATGTGAAATGTCAGAATAATAGTAGAGAGAATGATTATTATTTCAGCTTTTATTTCTTTCATCACATTCCCAGTGGGTCAGAAGTTTACGTACACTCAATTCGTTTTTGGTAGCATTGCCTTTAAATTGTTTAACTTGGGTCAAACGTTTCGGGTAGCCTTCCACAAGCTTTACACAATAAGTTGGGTAAATTTTGGCCCATTCCTCCTGACAGAGCTGGTGTAACTGAGTCAGGTTTGTAGGCCTCCTTGCTCACACACGCTTTTTCAGTTCTACCCACACATTTTCTGTAGGATTGAGGTCAGGACTTTCTGATGGCCGCTGAAATACTTTGACTTTGTTGTCCTTAAGCCAATAAACTTTGGAAATTTGCTTGGGGTCATTGTCCATTTTGAAGATCCATTTGCGACCAAGCTTTAACTTCCTGATTGATGTCTTGAGATGTTGCTTCAATATATCCACGTAATTTTCCTACCTTATGATGCCACCTATTTTGCCAGTCCCTCCTGCAGAAAAAGCACCCCCACAACATGATGCTGCCACTCCTGTGCTTCATGGTTGGGATGGTGTTCTTTGGCTTGCAAGCCTCCTCCTTTTTCCTCCAAACATAACGATGGTCATTATGGCCAAACAGTCCTATCAGACCAGAGGACATTTTTCCAAAAAGTACGATCTTTGTCCCCATGTGCAGTTGCAAACCGTAGTCTGGCTTTTTTATGGAGGTTTTGGAACAGTGGCTTCTTCATTGCTGAGCGGTCTTTCAGGTTATGTCGATATAGGTCTTGTTTTACTGTGGATATAGATACTTTTGTACCTGTTTCCTCCAGCATCTTCATAAGGTCCTTTGCTGTTGTTCTGGGATCGATTTGCACTTTTCGCACTAAAGTACGTTCATCTCTAGGAGACAGACTGCGTCTCCTTCCTGAGCGGTATGACGGCTGCGTGGTCCCATGGTGTTTATACGTGCGTACTATTGTTTGTACAGATGAACGTGGTACCTTCAGGCATTTGGAAATTGCTCCCAAGGATGAACCAGACGTGTGGAGGCCTACAATTTATTTTCTGAGGTCTTGGCTGATTTATTTTGATTTTCCCACGATGTAAAGCAATGAGGCACTGAGTTTGAAGGTAGGCCTTGAAATACATCCACAGTTACACCTCCAATTGACTCAAATGATGTCAATTTGCCTATCAAAAGTTTCTAAAGTCAGGACATAATTTTCTGGAATTTTCCAAGCTGTTTAAAGGCACAGTCAACTTTGTGTATGTAAACTTCTGACCCACTGGAATTGTGAAATAATGTTGGAAAAATGACTTGTGTCATGCACAAAGTAGATGTCCTAACCGACTTGCCAAAACTATAGTTTGTTAACAAGAAATTTGTGGAGTGTTTGAAAAACGAGTTTTAATGACTCCAACCTAAGTGTATGTAAACTTCCGACTTCAACTGTACATACTTCTGATGCTGCTCTTGTGTACGTTCATTGTTATGCTGCTACCTTAGGTTCATATGTCCTCCATACGCTGCTGCTATTACAGCTTATGAGGACAGTATGAGCTGTTCCAACTAAGGTTAATAGGTTAACTCTTTTACCCTTGTGAAGGTCCATAGACTTCTTATGCTGCCCACTTAGGGTTCATATAGACATACACTAAAAGTTTCCCTTACTTTCCCCTAACAAGATGGAGTAAAGAGTTGTTAATGACCATCTTCGCCAACTATACCCAGAGTAACAACACAGGAAGACCTGTGAGAAGCCAAGTACCTAA
Source organism: Salmo trutta (assembly GCF_901001165.1). Taxonomy (NCBI): domain Eukaryota; kingdom Metazoa; phylum Chordata; class Actinopteri; order Salmoniformes; family Salmonidae; genus Salmo; species Salmo trutta. Next base: position 37,042,054 of record NC_042960.1, on the reverse strand, counting down.
CAAAGCTGTTAGTTAAATTCAAGTATAATATGACAGTTAACAAATCTCAGACTATCTCTGCTGCTACATGACAGTGCTGGATGTCGTGGGGGATTTGGTGTTATGTGTGAGAGGTGGCAGTAATGGATATCGTCAGGCAGACAGACTCGACAGTGTGTATCAATGGGGAGTGTGTTAATGGCATTTATTACAATTGAAAAAGCAGCATGATCCACTTCAATCCATCACAGCACTGCAGAGAATAGAACAGAGCAATATAAACATATTTCCTGAGTGAGTGTGTTGTGATGGGATTGTGTCAAAATGTTATGTACAGTATGTGAGGAAATTAATATGAGCACACATTGAGGGCCCTTTCCCAGCCCACATTAAGCCTGGTCCTGGACTGAAAATCACTTTTAATGGACATTTTTATTTAGAATGCTTTTTTTTTGTCCAGGATTAATATGAATCTGGGTCCATTATGGGAAGGGGTCAGGTATGGGAAGAAGCAACCAACAAGCAAACACTGCCCTACAGAAACAGTCATTATGAATCCTTCCTTCCTGAAACCTCTTTTCTTTCTGACTATGTTCCAGCTCCCAGGCATGTCACCAGGAAGGATGGCTGAGACGTTTGGAAAATAAGAAAAATAAGAAAAAATACCCACGTTTTAATTCTTGTTAGCAGCACCTCGTTTCGCAACTCCATACCCAATTAGCAATTAGCTAGCTCTTTAAGTTGAGACCTTTGCCGTGGAGTCTGATCCCAACCTGATTTGTATGCCGCTTGTGCAGTTGATGATAAGAAGAGGGCCCCAGAATATGGAGTTTTACATTTCATTTTATGATGATTTGCATGCCAGGAGAGCCTTCGGGGCTTGAGGAAATAACATGGCCGCTCTTCAAAAGGAGATCTATGCGCCACGTGGCAGCAAAGTGTGTAGGATTGCGCTTTTTTGTGTGCAGGCAGGTAATTTACTCCCTGACTAATCTGCAGAGATAGGGAGAAGCTGTAGAAGAAAAAGCACTTACACAAAGAACAAGGTTCTCTCTCGCTCTGAGGCTCCTTGTCAAAAACCTTGGGAAATTAACACCAAGGTGTGATAGCTAGAGCTGCTCCCGTAGCCTAGGGCTGGCATGAAAGAGTAGAGGGATGTGTTAGTTTGTGGGGGTATGTTTGTGGGTGTGTGGAAGAGTGTGTGAGCATATCAATTTCTTCGGTATGTGCATATGTGTGTGTGTGTGTGTGTGTGTGTGTGTGTGTGTGTGTGTGTGTGTATGTGTGCACTCTCTTATAAACAAAAAGCCCTCACTCTACACCTGCCCTTTACACGCTGCCCAAACCGAACGTGTTGTGTGCGCGAGGGTTGCAAAATGAATTTAAACATACATGTTATTCAGTCATTGCACCCACACTGCTCGCACGCGCCAACGTGCCAGGCACTAAAATAGAAGTTACTTCTATTTGTGACGCTGAACGCGATGCAAGTCCTGCCTCTCCCATCTCCTCATTGGCTTTTAGAAGCATATACCCACGTGCCATCTCCTTATTGGTTATACCCACGTGGGTGATAAAAAAAGATGAACTGAGGTTGTTTGTGGTAATACACCTTATTATGAAAGTTAGTTGCCAATCGCCATATAAAGTCCAAAGAAGAAAAAGCCTGGAAGTAGGAGAGATGACTAGACACGATTTGGTTGACCATTTTATGTGTGGATTAATTGTTGGAGTAGAGGACCTTGTGCATTTCAGGTAAAATAACAAGTCAATGTTTATATCCCAGTACAAATTAGCTAGCAACTGCAAGCTAGCTAGCTAAATTGCCATAAATGTTTAATGCTTTTCGACCTGTCCCCAAATTAATATAACTGGTCCAGAGTTTGTTTTGATATTTCAACCTGCGTGTCGTGATCGCGTTTGGTGTGGGGGGACAAAATCTATTTGCGCACGATGGCAGACGCATGCGCATGTCTGGTTTGGGCATGGTATTACACTCATTACTGACTACAACAGCCATGATTTCCAGTAGTAGTTTGTAATGAGAACACAGTCAGGAACAAACACTCTGTTTATCTGTCTGTCCCATAGGAGAGACCTGCAACACTATGTACACATACACTAAATCAAACAACAGGTGCACACACACACTAATTCGGAAACTATTTGCACACATACAAAGCCTACTAAAGCAATACTTGTCACAACAAAGAATATAGGGAAAACCTTGAAGACTAATTACACAGACAGTAGAATACCATCCCTTACATGCACAATGTAATTAAGCAATAAGGTGCGAGGGGGTGTGGTATATGGCCAATATACCACGGCTAAGGGCTGTATCCAGGCACTCCACGTTGCGTCGTGGATAAGAACAGCCCTTAACCGTGGTATATTGGCCATATACCACAAACCCCCAAGGTGGCTTATTGCTTTTATAAACTGTTTACAAACGTAATTAAAGCAATAAAAATACATGTTTTGTCATACCAGTGGTATACGGTCTGATATACCCCCGCCTTCAGCCAATCAGCATTCAGGGCTCGACCCACCAAGTTTATAAAGAACATTATAACACAAAATACCTACACAACTGCACAATCATTATTAGTGCAAAGACTTTACAACAGTGTAATAACCACATGTCAAGTAAGCCTACATATCAATATAACATAACACCTTTAATGCCTTACCTACTCTCTATCAAATATACTTTCTGATCAGATATTTGGTATTCTATCCTCCTGAAACATGTCATTATCCTGAAGAGGTCTAAACAGCTGGAGTACAGAAGGTTTTCGGAATGTGCATCTTTAAGCATATTTCTCTCCCTGTCAGCCGGTGTAAATAGCAAGCTGTCACTTCAGCTTTAATGAGTTCTAGGATCCATTATTAATGACATGCCAAACAACTGGATGGCTCAGGGCTGACTGCATATCCTATACAGTATGCACTGTCTGCTCCACTACCTCTACACACACGCACACAAATGTGCATGCACGCACACACGCACACATGCACGAGTGCAAGGAACCACACATACACATCCGTACACCACAAACACCTACACACACACACTAAGGTTGGGCTCAATTTGAATTGAAGGCAATCATTTCAGGAAGAAAACTAAAATTACAATTCAATAATTGAACATTTATTTGGGCATTTATTTTCAATGACTTCTCAATAAATTGAAAAGTCAAAGTTTTTACTCAAATCACTCCCTGAGTTGACACACACACACACACACACACACACACACACACACACACACACACACACACACACACACACACACACACACACACACACACACACACACACACACACACACACACACACACACACAGTCCCAGAGTGTGGGGAAATATGAAGCAAGTATGATGAGATGCTAACTGGAACAATACAACTGCAGTATAACAAAAACATATTGTCATTATTCTATTTCCATATTTAAATTTACATTTGAATAAAGAGTAGTGCCATGATAAGGCATTCCCACATGGGACACACCAGGGAGATGTCCTTTCAGCATAACATTGACCTGGACAGCAACCCTAGACAAGCCATCAGCATCCTCTACATGTGCAGGACCATGGACAGCGACACGTAACAAGGCTACAGAGCTCAGAATTTCCTCACCACAAGTGATGAATCATTTTGGCAGCAAATTGTAGCGCTTGTCCACTATCCTAGCACATGTGTAAAACACCGCTGCTCGTCTAACCAACTCCGCAGCCTGTACGAGGAAATGAAAAACTAACCCAATCTCAGACAGTTCTTACCTGAAACATCCAACATCAATCCTGGCTTCCTGATCTGAATCCAGGCGATATGCTGCTTCCCCGGCGCACCAGAGCGAAAAGGCTAGCGAGGGAGGGAAGACAACCACATACAGTGAACAGGTGCTCCGAGGCTCCGCTAGCCCCTCAGGCTAAGATCAGAAAACAAATGTAGGCTATTCCTCCATTCTCTGTACACACACACAAGAGAGACAACAACTTCTATCAAATCAATATGATTCTGGCTTCCATTTATAGCTTTCATAATAATCAACCCTACACAATAATAGTTATATTACAGTGCATCCGGGAAGTATTCAGACCCCTTCCCTTTTCCACATTTTGTTGAGTTTCAGCCTTATTCTAAAATTGCTCAAATATTTATTTTTTCCCTCATCAATCTACACACAATACCCCATAATGACAAAATTAAAACATGCTTTTTAACAATTTTTGCAAATGTATTAAAAATAAAAAACAGAAATACCTTATTTACATAAGTATTCAGAACCATTGCTATGAAACTCGAAATTGAGCTCAGGTGCATCCTGTTTCCATTGATCATCCTTCAGATGTTTCTACAACTTGATAGGAGTCCACCAGTGGTAAATTCAATTGATTGGACATGATTTGGAAAGGCAGACACCTGCCTATATAATGTCCCTGAGTTGACAGTGCATGTCAGCGCAAAAACCAAGCCATGAGGTCAAAGGAATTATACGTAGAGCTCCGAGCAGGATTGTGTCGAGGCACAGATCTGGGGAAGGGTACCAAAATATTTCTGCAGCATTGAAGGTCCCCAAGATCACAGTGGCCTCCATCATTCTTAAATGGAAGAAGTTTAGAACCACCAATACTCTTCCTAGAGCTGGCCGCCTGGCCAAACTGAGCAATCAAGGGAGAAGGGCCTTAGTCAGGGAGTTGACCAAGAACCCGATGGTCACTCTGACAGAGCTCCAGAGTTACTCTGTGGAGATGGGATAACTATCTCTGCAGCACTCCACCAATCAGTCCTTTATGGTAGAGTGGTCAGACGGAAGCCACTTCTCAGTAAAAGGCACATGACAGCCCGCTTGGAGTTTGCCAAAAGTACTCTCAGACCATGAGAAACAAGATTCTATGATCTGATGAAACAAAGATTGAACTCTTTGGCCTGAATGCCAAGCATCACATCTGGAGGAAACCTGGCACCATCCCTACAGTAAATCAAGGTACTGGCAGCATCATGCTCTGTGGATGTTTTTTAGCGGCAGGGACTGGGAGACTAGTCAGGATCAAGGGAAAGATGAACGGAGCAAAGTACAGAGAGATCCTTGATGAAAACCTGCCCCATAGTGCTCAGGAACTGACTGGGGTGAAGGTTCACCTTCCAACAGGACAACAACCATAACCACACAGCCAAAACAATGCAGAAGTGGCTTTGGGACAAGTCTCTGAATTTCCCTGAGTGGCCCAGTCAGAGACCGGACTTGAACCCGATCGAACATCTCTGGAGAGACCTGAAAATAGCTGTGCAGCGACGCTCCCCATCCTCACCTGACAGAGCTTGAGAGGATCTGCAGAGAGAAATGGGAGAAACTCCCCAAATACAGGTGTGCCAATATTGTAGCATCATACCCAAGAAGACTACCAAAGGTGCTTCAACAAAGTACTGAGTAAATGGTCTGAATACCTAAGTAAATGGAATATTTCAGTATTTGTTTTTATATACATTTGAAAAGATGTATAGAAACCTGTTTTTGTTTTGTCATTATGGGGTATTGTGTGTAGATGAATGAAGAAAAACATCCATTTAATCAGTTTTAGAATAAAGCTGTAACGTAACAAAATCTGGAAAAAGTCAAGGGGCTTGTTTGGATAGGTTCCCCACCATAGTCCTGTCTCTATCGCACTCCTGCCTTTTAGCTCGCCTCCAGTGCACTCCATGTCACGGAAGAGGCTACGAATTAAAAGGATCTCGGTCTTGATGTTAATCGTGCTGTATGGTTTTGACGGAGACCCTCAGCAGGCGGTTTTCTTCTAATGGATGGAGAGCTACTGCTGATGGTGGTTATGTAAACTGTAGCTTGTGTCAACCGCAAGTATTTATCCAACGTGCTTGATATGAGCAAATGTGTAGGCCTACTGTACATTACAGAAAAGAGACCTCTTGGACACTATTTGACCAATCAACAGTGTGCATCTCAATCAAGAGGAAGAGATGGGAGTCAGACTGTGTTGACTATTCGGGAAGGAATGGATAAAGTATGTATCACCATCTCTAATGTCATTATTGTGTATGCTGACCTGTATCTATAGAGAAGAGATGATGCTGACCTGACCCATGTTTGCCCTTCGGGCAGCTGCACTGTAAACCCCAATGTTTGCACATTATGCTGGCTTGAAACTTTTGAGGAAAACCTTTGCCCTTAATATACAGTTACTTAAAGTGATTTTGTAGTTATTGCTCAAACCCATAGAGTAACTGGGTAGGGCACATGTGTCAAACTCATCCATGGAGGGCTTAGTGTCTGCGGGTTTTCACTCCTCCCTTGTACTTAATTAATCAATTATGGTCACTAATTAGTAAATAATGCTTCTTATTTGGTTGTCTAGGTCTTAATTGAAAGGACAAACCAAAAACCTGCAGACACTAGGCCCTCCATGGAATGAGTTTGTGTCACGACTTCTGCCGAAGTCGATGCCCCTCCTTGTTCGGGTGGAGGGGCATCCTGTTTTCAGTCCCATTCATTACATGTTGTGTATTTAACCCTCTTTTTTCCCTCATGTCCTTGTCCGAGATTGTTTTGTTTGTTATTGATTTTGTGTATTTTGTATTTGGTGAGCTACGGGTATTTTTACCCATGTTATTTTTTATGTACGTTGGGTTTGGAGTTCGTGTTTGTTTATTATTTATTAAACAACTCCAGTTATCCCAAATTGGTTTCTCCTGCGCCTGACTTCCTTGCCACCGACACACACATCGATGACAGAATCTCGGACCTAAAATATGAAGTCAGCAGGAGAGAGTACCCCGGACATGGAGGTGGAGGAGCGCGTCCAGGAGAATGAGGAGAAGCTTCACCATCTATGCGCTGCCATGGATCGCGTTGTCCAGAATATGGACCGCTGGGAGAGACAGGGAGGTTTTCCAGTGCCTCCACCAGCCCAACCGGGGTCTATCCTGAGCGCCCCTTCTCAACCTGAACTCGGTGGCATTAATCTATCCATGCCTCAGGGGTGCGACGGAGGTGCTGCCACCTGCCGGGGTTTCCTACTACATTTAGACCTTTTCCTGGCCAAGGTCCACCCAGTTCCATCTGACCATGAGAAGAGTTTCGCCCTCGTCTCGTGCCTCACCGAGAGAGCCCTGGAGTGGGCCAGCGCTGTGTGTGGAGGAGGAGATGCGGCGTTGGACAATTATGAGGAGTTCACCAGCTGTTTTCGGGAAGTCTTTGACCATCCACCCGAGGGCAGAGCGGTGGGTGAGCGCCTCTACCATCTGAGGCAGGAGACGAGGAGCGTCCAGAATTTTGCCCTGGAGTTCAGGACCCTGGAAGCCGGTGCGGGATGGAATCACAAGGCCCTCATCGACCATTACCATTTTAGTCTGCATGAGGACGTCCGTCTGGAGCTGGCCTGCAGAGACACCACCCTCACCTTCAACCAGTTGGTGGATCTGTCCATCCGGCTGGACAACCTGCTGGCTGCTCGCGGACGTCCAGATCGGGGTCTGGTGGTTCCATCCTCCCACACTCCCTCTCCTATACCCAGGAAACTGGGAGAGGGGGTGCACAGGGAGACCGGAGGGGGTTCCCGCTCGCGCACCATCTGTGGCCGCAGAGGTCACACTGCTGGTTGGTGCCGGGTAGGTTCCTCTGGGAATCGAGGTAACAGGCAGGGTGCTCTGGCGCCACCCCAGGTGAATAGGCACCATTCTCATCCAGAGCCCTCTGTTGCACTTATGTTTGTCTGTTACTTTCCAGATTTTTATTTTTTTTCCCCCCACGTTCCCAGCATAAGGCGTTAGTAGATTCAGGCGCGGCTGCGAACTTCATTGATCAAGCTTTTGCTCATAGTTTAGGGATCCCCATTGTACCCGTGGATGTGCCTTTCCCTGTTCACACCGTAGATAGTCGACCATTAGGGCCAGGGTTTATCAGGGAGGCCACAGCTCCTTTGAGTATGGTGACGCAGGGGGGTCACGAGGAAAAAATGTGTCTTTTCCCTATGGACACTCCTGCGTAACCTGTGGTGCTGGGTCTACCTTGGTTAATTTGTCATAAGCCCACTTTTTCTTGGCAACAGACGGCTCTCACGGGGTGGTCGTGAGAGTGCTCAGGTAGGTGTGTAGGGGTTTCCGTTGGTGCTACTACGGTGGAAAGTCCAGACCAGGTCTCCACCGTGAGCATTCCCCCCGAATATGCCGATTTGGCTCTCGCCTTCTGTAAAAAGAAGGCGACTCAATTACCACCCCATCTACAGGGGGATTGTGCGATAAATCTCATGGTAGACATTGCACTTCCCAGGAGTCACGTGTATCCCCTATCGCAAGCGGAGATGGAGATTATGGAGATATATGTCTCCGAATCCCTGCGTCAGGGGTACATTCGGCCCTCCATTTCACCCGTCTCCTCGAGTTTCTTTTTTTGTGAAGAAGAAGGATGGAGGTCCGTGCCCATGCATTGATTATTGAGGTCTCAATAAAATTACGGTGGGGTACAGTTACTCGATACCTCTGATCGCCATGGCGATTGAGTTAATGCACGGGGCACGCTTCTTCACTAAACTGGATCTCAGGAGTGCGTACAATCTGGTGCATATCCGAGATGGAGACGAGTGGAAGACAGCATTTAGTACCACCTCAGGGCATTATGAGTACCTCGTCATGCTGTACGGTTTGAAGAATGCTCCATCAGTCTTCCAATCTTTTGTAGACGAGATTTTCAGGGACCTGCACGGGCAGGGTGTAGTGGTGTATATCGATGACATTCTGATTTACTCCGCTACACATGCCAAGCATGTGTCCCTGGTGCGCAAATTGCTTGGTCGCCTGTTGGAGCATGACCTGTATGTCAAGGCTGAGAAATGCCTGTTCTTTCAACAGTCCGTGTCCTTCTTAGGATATCGCCTATCCACGTCAGGAGTGGAGATGGAGAGTGACCACATTGCAGCCGTGCGTAATTGGCCGACTCCCACCACGGTGAAGGAGGTGCAGCGATTTTTAGGGTTTGCCAATTACTACCGGAGGTTTATCCGGTGTTTTGGTCAGGTAGCTGCTCCCATTACCTCACTGCTGAAGGGGGGTCCAGTGCGCTTGCAGTGGTCGACTGGGGCGGACAGGTCTTTTAGGAAACTGAAGGCTCTGTTTACCTCGGTTCCTGTGTTGGCTCATCCGGATCCGTCTTTGCAATTCATAGTGGAGGTGGACGCGTCTGAGGCTGGGATAGGAGCTGTGCTCTCTCAGCGCTCGGGTACGCCACCAAAGCTCCGCCCCTGTGCCTTCTTCTCTAAGAAGCTCAGCCCGGCGGAGCAAAACTATGATGTGGGGGGGCGGGAGCTGTTGGCTGTCGTCAAGGCTTTGAAGGTGTGGAGACATTGGCTTGAGGGGGCTAAACACCCCTTTCTCATCTGGACTGACCACCACAATCTGGAGTACATCTGGGAGGCGAGGAGACTGCATCCTCGCCAGGCAAGGTGGGCCATGTTTTTCACCCGTTTTGTGTTTACCCTCTCTTACAGACCAGGCTCCCAGAACGTTAAGGCAGATGCACTGTCCCGGCTGTATGACAGAGGAGTGGTCCATGGATCCCACTCCCATAATCCCAGCCTCTTGTTTGGTGGCACCGGTTGTGTGGGAGCTGGACGCGGACATTGAGCGGGCATCACGTGCAGATCCCGTTCCCCCTCAGTGTCCAGCTGGGCGTCTGTACATTCCGTCTGTTGTCCGCGACCAATTGATCTACCGGGCTCACACGTTACCCTCCTCTGGTCATCCTGGGATTGGTCGGACGATGCGCTGTCTTAGTGGGAGGTACTGATGGCCCACCTTAGCTAAGGACGTGAGGGTTTATGTTTCCTCCTGCTCGGTGTGCGCCCAGTGCAAGGCTCCTAGACACCTACCCAGAGGTAAGTTACAACCCTTACCCGTTCCATAACGGCCGTGGTCGCACTTGGCGGTGGATTTTATAACCGATCTTCCACCTTCACAAGGTAACATCACAATCCTGGTCGTTGTGGATCGTTTTTCTAAGTCCTGTCGTCTCCTCCCTTTGCCCGGTCTCCTTACGGCCCTACAAACTGCAGAGGCTCTGTTTACACACGTCTTTCAGCACTACGGGGTGCCTGAGGAAATAGTGTCTGATCGGGGTCCCCAGTTCACGTCAAGGGTCTGGAAGGCGTTCATGGAGCGTTTGGGGGTCTCGGTCAGCCTTGCTTCTGGTTTTCACCCTGAGAGTAACGGGCAGGTGGAGAGAGTTAACCAGGATGTGGGTAGGTTTCTGAGGTCTTATTGCCAGGACCGGCTGGGGGAGTGGGCAGTGTTCGTGCCCTGGGCAGAGATGGCTCAGAACTCGCTCCGCCACTCCTCCACTAACCTCTCTCCTTTTCAGTGCGTGTTGAGGTATCAGCCGGTTCTGGCCCCTTGGCATCAGAGTCAGACCGAGGCTCCTGCGGTGGACCACTGGTTCCGGCATGCGGAGGAGACCTGGGACGCCGCTCACGTCCACCTTCAGCGCGCCGTGCGATGCCAGAAAGTTGGCGCAGACTGTCACGGCAGTGTGTCCCCGTTGTTCGCCAGGGGGACAGGGTCTGGCTCTCGACCAGAAACCTGCCCCTCTGTCTGCCCTGCCGGAAGCTGAGTCCGCGGTTTGTGGGGCCATTTAAAGTCCTAAGGAGAGTGAACGAGGTATGTTATAGGTTAAAGCTTCCCCCAAATTACCGCATTAACCCCTCGTTCCATGTGTCTCTCCTCAGGCCGGTGGTGGCTGGCCCGCTCCAGGAGGATGTGTTAGATCCTTCCCTGCTGCGAGAGTTCCATCATCTCCATCCGGATCGCCCTGCACCTCGTCGGGGGGAGCCGCGCGTCGGTGGGGGGGGACTTCTGCCGAAGTCGATGCCCCTCCTTGTTCAGCTGGTGCTCGGCGGTCGACCTCACCGGTCTTCGAGCCATTTTTCATTTTCTATTGGTTTTGTCTTGTTTTCAATCCCATTCATTACATGTTGTGTATTTAACCCTCTGTTTTCCCTCATGTCCTTGTCCGAGATTGTTTGTTATTGATTTTGTATTTGGTGAGCTACGGGTATTTTTACCCATGTTATTTTTATGTACATTGGGTTTGGAGTTCGTGTTTGTTTATTATTTATTAAACAACTCCAGTTATCCCAAGTTGGTTTCTCCTGCGCCTGACTTCCTTGCCACCTACACACACATCGATGACAATTTGTGTCACCACTGCTGTAGGGGGTCCAGATTTGAGTTGCATCAGCTTCAAAATGTTCAGTAACACCTCCAGTAAGCCACGCCTCCAATATAATTTCCCAGTGTGCCTTGCCTTTTCGAGTGAATTGTAGAGTTACCACTCATGACTGTATTTGTAAGTGATATAGATATGGTTGTTGAATTTATTCATTTTCAGTCCTGTGGCCTTCACCAAGTGAGTTCCTTGGTGAATATTATCATTATAACTAAACTCTTTATGTCAATACATTACATATCTCATAAAGCCTTGTTCTGAGGACTAGCTTAATTCTAATACAGTGGCCTGAAACTCATGGTTTACAGGCCACATCAGGCTTACATGTAGAGTTACTAAATCCTGGCAACTTTCCCAAAATTCTGATTGGAGTATTTCCAGGAATCTTCCAACTGGGGTTTCTGGAAAACCTGGGAACTTTACCAGAATTTTTCAACCCTACCTGCAAGTAACATTATGCTGGCTTGCAAAGTGATGCGTAATTACTATTGGAATCCATCCAGAGTTAGGATATCCAGTTGCCATCCTCTCCTGATCCTTTTGGAGGTTACCTTGTTCATTCTAGTGTTCCCTCTTCTGCGTCCCGACAGGTTACCATGCCGACGATGTACCACAGGTGGTCCAATTGCTGTTTTTTCCCACCCAGAAGGATATGGTCCCTATTGACCAAATGGATAGTGTTGACTTTGTGATACCATAGCAGTGTTGTGGTGATGTGTTGAATATTGTGCCACAGACAGTCAGGGAGACAGATGGCATGTGGGCAGAGCCACCCTTCAGGCATGTCTCCTTTGATTGGTCTCCTGTGATAACCACCATGGTGGTTAATATTAAACACAAGTCAGTCAGACATCTTTTAATATTTAAATTGTCTACTTCCTCACTGGAAGAACAATGGCTGCACATGGCTGGCTGTGTGTGTGTGTGTGTGTGTGTGTGTGTGTGTGTGTGTGTGTGTGTGTGTGTGTGTGTGTGTGTGTGTGTGTGTGTGTGTGTGTGTGTGTGTGTGTGTGTGTGTGTGTGTGTGTGTGTGTGTGTGTGTGTGTGTGTGTGTGTGTGTGTGTGTGTGTGTGCGCGCGCGAGCTCAGTGTTTTGTTTAGCCTGTAACTAAGTGAGTTTTAATCTCATTTTTAGGTAATCATCCTCCTGCCCTCTTTCATTCTCCTTCAGTCTTGTCATATGGTGCCTCCCATTCACTGTACAAGGAGGCTGTATGATTTCAGACACAACTCCCAATATCTCCATTGCCAGAATTTCCAGCAAAATAACAATGTATTGACATAGAGACAGGGACACACAGAAAGGGCTATGTCCTCGTGGTATTTATGTGCAACTACAGTATGTCTGTGTCTTGCTTCTCTGGTCATTTAACTTTTAATGAGAATGTGTTTTTTCTCCCTCCAATTAATTTAAATGGAGCAATTATATAAACACATTTAATAAATAGAAATTGCCACATGATAGAACACAGCTCTGTGAGGAGAGAGGGGCTTCACTGTACCAACAGCACAGTTTACTAAGCACTTTCCTGGGAATGGCCTACTGTACACACACACATGCACGCACAAGACATGGTCTAACCCCTTATAGAAAAAAACACATTTTCACTCGATCACATATGATTTAGGTGGGGGCAAAATACAGGTGGGTTCATCGTAAGGTGTAATAAATATGTAAATTAATCATGTAACAATTAACTCATTAGTAATTTGTGGCACCATGGAAAAAGTTTGTTTAAAAGAGTTAACGTTTCCCGAATTAACTCAAGAATATATCAGAATATATCGTTATCATACCAGTCATCCATTAATAATTTCCTCATATCAGTCTCATTCTGAACGTCACTGACCTCGTAAATCGCACAAACCCTAGCCTAAAAATGATGATCCAGCAATACACAAATTGTCTTAATCATTGGGGGGCTATCTGTTTGCCCTGTGCCAAGTTGATCTGGTGCCTATGATCCTCACCCAAGAGAGAGAGTCATGACAATGGTTATGCTGATGCAAGTTGAGCACCTTCTTCAACACTGTCTGTTCTGCAAACTTTGTAAAAGCAAGTGTCACTAATGAGCTGCAATGTAAAAAGGTTATTGTGCATTTTCCAGTAATTTAACTTGAAACCATTTGTCAGTAAATTATTGTAAAACTCACAATAACACACACCAGTATCCTACTGTGCCTTAACTGACTCTTCTGTTGATAAACATTACTTGCTAATTGGCAGCATACTGTAGCAATGGCAGCCTCTCAGAATATTGCAGGTGTGGCTTATTGGAGGCACCTTGCAATTAGCTCTTTTTGGTCTCCCATGAGAGGTAATGTCATCCCAATTAATTAGCTCTGTTGAATTCTGTACTGAGACGATAAGCTTGAAAATGTTCCGTTTTCCAGCCTTGTGAATACCTGGCATAAGTGCACGTGATACAGGTCATTGTAATGCTAACTTTCCTGCCATACCATCAAGTCAGTGAGTGTGGCACATAAGCTACACTAAGTTCCTTTGATATGTACAGTAACTGACTTGCAGCTAGTTGTCAGTGACTTATTGAAAGTTTAAAATTAACTTTATGAAACAGCTGTCATTAAACTGCTGGAAAATGCACAGTAATTTCGTCACAGTGCAGCTCTTGATTGCCACAAGATCTTACCAAGATCACAGAACTGACAGTGTCAGAAAAGGTGCTCAACCTTCAACATAATGATAAACCACTTTAACTCTGTCACGGTCGTCGTATAAAGGAGACCAAGGCGCAGTGTGCGTATCGCTCCACATCTTTATTCATATGTGAATCTATGCAAGACAACTATAAACAAAAAAACGCGATGAAGAGGTGCAACATGCATAAACCCAAAATAATCTCCCACAAACACTAGTGGGAAAAACAACAACTTAAATATGATCCCCAATTAGAGACAACGATGACCAGCTGCCTCTAATTGGGAATCATACAAAAACCCCAACATAGAAAAAAGAACCTAGAACACATAGAAAATGTAAACTAGACAAAAATTCCAACATAGAAAAAATAAACTAGAACCAAACACAGAAATAAATAAACTAGACAAAACCCCCCAGTCACGCCCTGACCTACTCTGCCATAGAAAAATACGAGCTCTCTATGGTCAGGGCGTGACAAACTCGTACAACATTTCTATTGACAGTTGGCACAAATACAACATGAGCCCGAGCCAGCACATTGCCACCAGTTACATTTCAAAGTGTGTTAATGAGTGTACCTTATATTGAATACATTGTGTACAAAAATGTACCATTGTACTAGATAATCCACACATGTCACCTAAAAGGTATCGACCAGTACCATATGAATTCCTATGTGTATCTCTGAATGTACCGTATGTGTACATTTGGCCTTTTTTTAAACCAGGGAAAAACATTGTACCGTAACCATACTCTTATTTTTGAGAGTGTGTGGATATATGTTTTGACACTGCCACCAGTGCTGAGACATTAATAAAATGGTGGATTTAAAGTTAGTGGTACACAGTTCAGCATAAGTATAAGCATAAGTATAAGTATAAGCCACCTGTGGTTTGAACTCACAACCTCTGGATTGGAGGTGCACTAATCTTTCTGCTGCGCCACAAAATCTCGTGTTCTTACACACATTCATTACCTATAATACATCTCTGCACTCAGTGAAAGAGAGCCATCTCCACTGCTATTTTAGTCATCAGTTAATCTTGACTATTCTCTTATCATTGATTTAATTGACTTAGTTCAGCAATTTGAGGGTTTTCTGTATAGTTGTCTAATGTTGGTGGGATGTATTTTATTCTGTTTTAATGTTACTCCTGAATCACTGTGATATGAGTATATTTTTAACAAAGCTGAGATTCACTGTGTAAGTGTAAAAATACAGGTGAAATCAGTTATTAACACAGGTGTGGTGGTGTAGCAGAAAGATTGGAATACTGCCATTCTAAGGTCTTCGAAAGCCAAGTCAACAAACAGATTACCGACCATTTCGATTCCCACCGCACCTTCTCCGCTATGCAATCTGGTTTCAGAACTGGTCATGGGTGCACCTCAGCCACGCACAAGGTCCTAAACGATATCTTAACCGCCATCGATAAGAAACAATACTGTTCAGCCGTATTCATTGACCTGGCCAAGGCTTTTGACTCTGTCAATCACCACATCCTCATCGGCAGACTCAACAGCCTTGTTTCTCAAATGATTGTCTCGCCTGGTTATCCAACTACTTCTCTGATAGAGTTCAGTGTGTCAAATCGGAGGGCCTGTTGTCCGGACCTCTGGCAGTCTCTATGGGGGTGCCACAGGGTTCAATTCCTGGTCCAACTCTCTTGGTCCGACTCTCTGTATACATCAATGATGTCGCTCAGGCTGCTGGTGAGTCTCTGATCCACCTCTTCGCAGACGACACCATTCTGTATACTTCTGGCCCCTCTTTGGACACTGTGTTAACAACCCTCCAGACGAGCTTCAATGCCATACAACTCTCCTTCCGTGGCCTCCAACTGCTCTTAAATACAAGTTAAACTAAATGCATGCTCTTCAACCGATTGCTGCCTGCACCTGCCCGCCCGTCCAGCATCACTGCTCTGGACGGTTCTGAATATGTGGACAACTACAAACACCTAGGTGTCTGGTTAGACTGTAAACTCTCCTTCCAGACTCACATCAAACATCTCCAATCCAAAGTTAAATCTAGAATTGACTTCCTATTTCGCAACAAAGCATCCTTCACTCATGCTGCTAAACATACCCCCGTAAAACTGACCATCCTACCGATCCTCGACTTCGGTGATGTAATTTACAAAATAACCTCCAACACTCTACTCAATAAATTGGATGCACAGTGCCATCCGTTTTGTCACCAAAGCCCCATATACTACCCACCACTACGACCTGTACGCTCTCGTTGGCTGGCCCTCGCTTCATACTCGTCGCCAAACCCACTGCCTCCAGGTCATCTACAAGACCCTGCTAGATAAAGTCCCCCCTTATCTCAGCTCGCTGGTCACCATCGCAGCACCCACCTGTAGCATGCGCTCCAGCAGGTATATCTCACTGGTCACCCCCAAAGCCAATTCCTCCTTTGGCCGCCTTTCCTTCCAGTTCTCTGCTGCCAATGACTGGAACGAACTACAAAAATCTCTGAAAATGGAAACACTTATCTCCCTCACTAGTTTTAAGCACCAGCTGTCAGAGCAGCTCACATACTACTGCACCTGTACACAGCCCACCTATAATTTAGCCCAAACAACTACCTCTTCCCCTACCGTATTTATTTACTTTGCTCCTTTGCACCCCAGTATTTCTATATCTACTTTGCACTTTCTTCCACTGCAAATCTACCATTCCAGTGTTTTACTTGCTATATTGTATGTACTTCGCCACCATGGCCTTTTTTTTACCTTTACCTCCCTTATCTCACCTCATTTGCTCATTGTATATAGACTTATTTTTCTACTGTATTATTGACTGTATGTTTGTTTTACTCCATGTGTAACTCTGTGTTGTTGTATGTGTCAAACTGCTTTGCTTTATCTTGGCCAGGTCGCAATTGTAAATGAGAACTTGTTCTCAACTTGCCTACCTGGTTAAATAAAGGTCAAATAAATAAAAAATAAATAAATAAAAAACTGGGAACTAAGAGATTGTGAGTTCAATAGTCCTGAATGATTAATTATTTTTGAGGTCAGTTCCGTTTCGGTTCGATTATAAAAACGTTATGTTTTTTTCCATTTTAGTTTTCGATTATTATATACATTTTTTTACATCAAATCAAATTGTATTTGTCACAGACGCCGATACAACAGTTATAGACCTTACCGTGAAATACTTACTTACAAACCCTTAACCAACAATGCAGTTTTAAGAAAACAGAGTTAAGAAAATATTGACTAAATAAACTAAAGTAAAAAAAGTAACACAATAAAATAAAATGCACTATGCATTATGCAGATTGAATGTTATAACAACACACAATAAAATCATGAATAAAAGTCCAATGATGATAGTGACTGCCCATTACTGCTTATTTGTCATTAACCATAATTTATTCACATGACTTTACTTTAATAAAATACATAATTTGTGTATATTACATTTGTTTTATTTGATAACTATTATTTAATTCAAAGTCATCATCTCATCTATATAGAGCTACTTCCTATGCTGCCTGACAAAATCCCTATTTAATTAGTTTTGCTGAATATCAACTATCAATCAATATTTTCAGGTAGAGGTACCTCACGACTGCTCTCTATCCCTCTAGAGATCATGCATTCTTCTCTCTCGTCTCTCTCTCCGTGTCTGGCCCACACTAACCTGAGGTAGCATATACGAAACACACAGACCGTACAAGTAGGTGTGTAACGGATTATGGTCATTGTAGTTAATTACAATGTTTTCTGCGCTGAACTATGTAGCATATTGTTGGAAACTAAATATCCCTACTACATCGCACAGTTCTGGCTTGATCTGCTTTATCTCTAGAGAAAATGTTCAATGTGTGCATTGAGTTCACAAAAAAAAAGAATAATAATAAACGGAATTCAAATAAATTAACCAAAGTCGGTCAATTAGTTGTCACAAAAAAATCCACACTTTTTGGTTAATGGCTCAGCACTAGAGTTCAAATCCCATGTGCTTTTCATGTTGTTTTTCGGTAAGGGGCACATACCTATGCGCTCACAAACGAACATCACACAGATACTGCCTTTCCTGAAGTCGTTAGTGCCCTCTGCTGTTAGACAGCGGTAAATACACCAGTTTAACTTTGGGGAAAGCGGATACAAGTAATTTGTACAACTGAATGCATTCAACTGAAATGTGTCTTCCGCATTTAACTCAACCCCTCTGAATCAGAGAGCTGCGGGGGGCTTCCATAATCGACATCCACGTCTTCAGCCCCCGGGGAACTGTGGGTTAACTGCCTTGCTTAGGGGCAGAACAACCGATTTTTACATTCTCAGCTCGGGGGTTTAATCCAGCAACCTTTCGGTTACTGGCCCAACGCTTTAACCATTTCTAGCCTCAAACATGCAGGGGATTTGTTTTGGAAAACATTGTATCCCATAGTGCTGGGAAATGCAAAAAATGCTCTACATCATAAATCATGTTGCTAAATCAACCAGTCAATTAATCAATCAATTTATCAACCAATCCATCGGCCAGTTAACTTTATTAGTTATGAGGTACCTCAGTATACTGCAGCACAGCTCAAGGGTGAGACAATTGATATTCAATTTAAGAGATATGTCCAACATATTAACAGTAGAAAAACAACATGAAACAGCTACATTATCTGCTTTTTATGCAATCACTCTATAGATTATAGTACTTACCTAAAACAGAGGAAGACCAGTCTGAGAGTGTATGTAAGTGTGTGTGTCTGTGATTAAGGGCTTGAATTCTTCATATCGCTGAAGCTATAGTGTGATTGCAATTTAAAGGTAATTTCCGATCGAGCTCAGTTATGCAGTCTCCACTAACGTGGGGGAATTGCCTTTAAATTCCTATGCCCTGTAGCGCAGCTCTTCGCGCTACGGATTGAATCGAGCCCAAAATATGAGAGGGATAGGAGGGGAGGACATATTAACAAAAGCAAAAATCATAAGGAAGGGAGACAGTAAAAGAGTAAAAATGAATACAGTATATAGAATAAATCTCTCCAACCCACCTCCAATAATCTTTATTCATGAACATTGTTCATCCCTGCCACATCTTCTATACACATGTAAGCAGTGTGAATTGGCTAGCTAGTTAGCGGTGCGCGTTAGTGGCATTTCAATCGATGACATCACTTGCTCTGAGACCTTGAAGTAGTTGTTCCCCTTGCTCTGCAAGGACTGTGGCTTTTGTGGAGTGATACAGTTAAAGTCAGAAGTTTACATACACCTTAGCCAAATACATTTAAACTCAGTTTTTCACAATTCCTGACATTTAATCCTAGTTAAAAGTCCCTCTCTTAGGTCAGTTAGGATAACCACTTTATTTTAAGAATGTGAAATGTCAGAATAATAGTAGAGAGAATGATTTATTTCAGCTTTTATTTCTTTCATCACATTCCCAGTGGGTCAGAAGTTTACATACACTCAATTAGTATTTGGTAGCATTGCCTTTAAATTGTTTAACTTGGGTCAAACGTTTCGGGTAGCCTTCCACAAGCTTCCCACAATAAGTTGGGTGAATTTTGGCCCGTTCCTCATGGCAGAGCTGGTGTAACTGAGTCAGGTTTGTAGGCCTCCTTACTCGCACACGCTTTTTCAGTTCTGCCCACAAATTTTCTGTAAGATTGAGGTCAGGACTTTGTGAAGGCCACTCAAATACCTTGACTTTGTTGTCCTTAGGTCATTTTGACACAACTTTAGAAGTATGCTTGGGGTCATTGTCCATTTGGAAGACCCATTTGCGACCAAGCTTTAACTTCCTGACTAATGTCTTGAGATGTTGCTTCAATATATCCACATAATTTTCCTCCTTCATGATGCCATCTATTTTGTGAAGTGCACCAGACCCTCCTGCAGCAAAGCACCCCCACAACATGATGCTGCCACCCCCGTGCATCACGGTTGGGGTGGTGTTCTACGGCTTGCAAGCCTCCTCCTTTTTCCTCCAAACATAACGATGGTCATTATGGCCAAACAGTTCTATTTTTGTTTCATCAGACCAGAGGGCATTTCTCCAAAAAGTACAATATTTGTCACCATGTGCAGTTGCAAACCGTAGTTTGGCTTTTTTTATGGCGGGTTTGGAGCAGTGGCTTCTTTCTTGCTGAGCAGCCTTTGAGGTTATGTCGATATAGGACTCGATTTACTGTGGATAAAGATACTTTTGTACCTGTTTCCTCCAGCATCTTCACAAGGTCCTTTGCAGTTGTTCTGTGATTGATTTGCACTTTTTGCACCAAAGTACGTTCATCTCTAGGAGACAGAACGCGTCTCGTTCCTAAGCGGTATGAGGGCTGCGTGGTCCCATGGTGTTTATACTTGCGTACTATTGCTTGTACAGATTAACGTGGTACCTTCAGGCGTTTGGAGGTCTACAATCTTTTTTCTGAGGTCTTGGCTGATTTCTTTTGATATTCCCATGATGTCAAGCAAAGAGGCACTGAGTTTGAAGGTAGGCCTTGAAATAACATTCACAGGTACACCTCCAATTGACTCAAATGATGTCAATTAGCCTATCAGAAGCTTCTAAAGCCATGACAACATTTTCTGGAATTTTCCAAGTTGTTTAAAGGCACAGTCAACTTAGTGTATGTAAACTTCTGACCCACTGGAATTGTGATACAGTGAATTATAAGTGAAATAATCTTCAATGTGTACAGAGAGTCCATGGTTCAAGCTCAGGTTGGGGTGAGGAGAGGGATGAAAGCAACACTGTTACATACATATGAACTCATAAAACTCATAGTAAATCAATATCTTTTAGCTATTGGAGAAACATCTCATATAGATCATTCAGGCCATAAAGGATAAGAAGAGAAAGAGAGGAGCACCCAGTAGAAAGGGTGGAGATTTGAACACGTGCACTGAGAAAGGAGGACCGCTGCTGTATGTTATCTAGGGGTTGGTCTGTGTTTGTGCCTATATTGCAAGTGCCTACATACAAAGTATGCTGTATGTGTTAAGTCTGTCTGTATCTCTACAGAAGGCAAGTCTATTGTTGTGTCTATAGTCAGTCTGCAGTATTTGACTGTCAGTTTGCGTAGCAAGTCAGTCTCTCTAAGAGGTCAGGTCAGTCATAAGAGAAAGTCTTTAGGTCGGTCAGTATTTAAGACGTCAGTCCATCAGAGATCAGTCTCTATAAGAGGTCAGTCTCTTTGAGGGAAGGGTATAGGTTAGGGGACTGTACAGTGGTCTGGTCTTCTCTCCCAGTGCACCTCACTAGTCATACAGAGGAGAGCACCTCCCCTGACGTCTCCCTCTCCCTCTCCTTCTGTTCGGCTCTCTCCACATCCATCACGGTGAAGGGGTGTTCTTTCGCCAGTTGGTCACGGTCTGCCCTTAAGCTGCTCTGGACCTCACGATATTTGGTGGAGGTGAAGCCAGTCTTGGAAAGGACCTCAGTATAACGTCTCTTCAGCTCAGGGTCGGGACAGAACAAGTACTCATACAGAGTTGCAGCTGTCACACCGCCCAGCACTGGGCCTACCCAGTACACCTGAGATGAGACAGAGGGAGAACTATTAGTATACTGTATTTACCCATGTGGGTATGTATGTGTCCATGTGTGTGTCTATGGGTACGTCATTGTGAGAGCATTGTGATGTATATGATGTATATAAGTTAAGTTGTGAGAGAGGATGTATTTGGCTTTGTTTGAGGGATTGCACGTGGTTGTATATTATTGTGTGTAGTTTGTATATGGTTGCATGTGGTTGTATGTGCATTGTGTATCATTTCTTCTCTCTTACCCAGTGGTTCTCCCAGCTCCAGGTGACCATGGCAGGTCCAAATGATCGAGCAGGGTTCATACTGGCACCAGTGAAGGGGATCTAAACAGAAGAGTATAGAGATACTACTTAGTGTAGTTTCCCTGGTTAATTTGGCCCCATGTAGCAACATGGCCAGTTTGGCAACCCATCATGGATATAGGATGACCAGACTCCTACACTGGCTATGGCTAGGGTTGCAATGGAACATTCAGTAATTTTGGTAATTAACAGGTCATCTATGGCAATCTATGGTAACTTTCATAATTTATATTTGAACAACTTGTGTTATTCAAAATGTTTTCATATATACAGTAATATTCCGGTTTTATATCTGTGTCCATATCGTCCATGAGTTTCTAGTGGATGGATAGACCATATAGTTCAAGAGGAAATCGCCATAGCAGGGCTCTAAAGTGCGACAAAATATTTTGATGTGCGACCAGAAGTTTTATTTTGGGAGCACTGGGACTATGAAAAAATAACCAAGATAATAGTTATTGTAATCATCAGGCTACCCTGTACCATTATTTCTGAGTGCTTTAGAGAAACAAGCGAGTGCAGATTTGTTTGTGTGAATGTTGCATCATTACTACAGTGAAAACGGCTTGCTTCTAGCCCAACCAGGTCAAAAGATCTGACCCATTTAACAGGTGTTGTGCCGAAAATCTCACCCCTGCCAGAATCCCCCCCTTCTAATTTCCTTAATTTTGTGGCTAGAGTCAAATACTTTCTGTGACACACATCAGAATCAAATACTTTTTATAGAACAAACTTCACGTCAGGATAGGCAACCAAAATGAATAATTAATGTATGTGTGTTATATTAAATAGAGGAGGGAGTAAAATTTTGGCAAGCAATAAAGATTTCAGAACAACTATGGCTGAATTATTATCCTTACCCCTTCAAAAATGCTAGTCGAATAAGACATGGGAGAGATGACAAATTTTAGCAAAGAGATTTATTTATAGACTAATGCAAAATCAGTTGCGGATTTAGGTACGGGCGACATGGCCAGCCGTGGGGGCGGGCGCTGAATAGGGGGTTCGCCCAGGGCGCCACATCCACTTGAAACAAATAGCCAAACCGAAAACTGCAGACAAAAATGCTTTCTGCTACTAAGATCAGTGAAATGTAGGCTAAACTGACAACGGGGTGAAGAGCAGAAATCTCAACTAGCAAGCAAGTCGCAGCAAAGAAGAACGCGAAGGGGGGGGGGAATTCTGGCAGGGGGGAGATTTTCGGCACAACACCGGCGCGACATTTCTATCTTGCTATCGCAGGGACCACATTTTACGCTAAAAACCATGTCCCAGTCTGTTCTAAAACTACTCGCGTGTCGAAGTTGTTAACCATTTGTTTATACTTTGTTCAGTCATGTTACCTCATTGGCTAGCTAGCTCACAACCTGGTAACTTTAACCAGTATATTTAAACATTTGGGGGCACAGAAATAAAGGAAAAGGAGATCAAAAAAGGGGTCATCACTAGTTACCACAGCCACAAAGTCATAATTATACCTAAACCTGTCAATTTCTGCTATTTCTCTTCTTAAGATCCGGTGTTAAATTTAACCATCAATGTAACCCTAACCTTAACCACACTGCTAACCGTATACCTAACCCTAACCTTAAATTAATACCAAAAAGCGTTTGTTTTCATGCATTTTTATAATATAGCAATTTTTGAATTTGTGGCTGTGGTAACTAGTGACAACAATATAGAAACCTAATACTCCACAAATGAATTTGTAATTTCAATAAAAAATATTCCTATCAACATTTTAGCTTTTATAATTAACAGTGTTACATATTAGTTTCCATGACACAACATGTGCTTCAAAAATAGCTAGAAACTTTCCTTGAGCTCCAGAATATCATGTGGTGCTCAAAACTTTTTGAATTTGGGAGCTCCAGTGCTACCAATTAAAAAAAAAACATTTAGAGCCCTGGCCATACATCAGACCTACCTCTTCAAAGAGCATATTTAATAATCCTACAGTACCCACTGTCACATCTGCTCTTGCCACACCCCCTAGTGGACATCCGGTGTCTCCTTGACCTGCAGCCATTCCCCTAGTTCTCTCTCTCTCTCTCTCTGTATGGTTGGAGACAGGTGTGCTGGAGTAAGAGCAGTTCCCCACCAGCTGCAACCCATTCCCATAATCAAGACCTCAACAAATACTCAGTCCTGCCACTTCCACTCTGCCAGATTATAATCTCTGTTCAGTCAGTCATGCTGCTAGCTATTTGTTATTTAAGATCCTGTATCCTGCTGTGCCTTTTTCCTTGCCTGACGCTGTTTCTCCTCTCACTACAGTTTTGCCGCTCTGACTCTAGTTCCTGTCTCATGTTCAACATCTCATCACCCTGCTACCCTGTTCTGGATTCAACTCACCATCACTTCCTTGGATTACCCTACGGACCTGTTTACCCTGTCCCAACGCAGCTCACTCCAACCTCAGTCTCCACATCTGATTTCCTACAACTCATCCGAACTTCCCTGGATCTGCACTTCATCTCTCCCTTACAATAAATATCTTGGGTAATTCATCCCTGTTTTCTGGTCTGAGTCTGCTCTTGGGTTCCCCTGTGCTGCTCCGCCTAACACCCACACCCAAAAATAAAAATAACTCCCTTGCCATCTGTGAACTAACACTTACACTTGACTTTTTCCTACTACCACTGCCTTTGCTGATAGCTAATTTATTTTGGAAAAATGTATAACTGAGATGTGTCTCACCTAGGCATCTTAAAATGAATGCACTAACTGTAAGTCACTCAGGATAAGAGTGTCTGCTAAATTACAAAAAAATGTAATTTAAAATGTAGCCTAATGAGAAAACACTCCAACTACTGTCTGTTTTGGTGCCAAAACATTTACCACAAAGACAAATTGACATAGTAAAATAAATACAAGTGTGTAAAAAATATATATAACATATTTCAAGCTGAAACACTCATGAATGGTATTCATTAAGTTGATGTTTTATACTTATGATTTACAGCTTTGTCATTACATGTTTTAATCATACTTGATGATTTTATATATTTTACATGTAATAAGGCCACACAGAGGGCCAGAGATAGACGCTTGTGATAATCTGAAGTAGCTACCCAAAATGGCCACTAGATGTCATGCGATAAAATTCCCCTAAACCTTGAAAATTACCTAAATTCTGATAGTTTACAGGTAAACTTTAACCCTCCCTTTGCAACACTAGCTATGGCTGAAAACAGGTTAGGGTTGAGAGTAGGGCTAGAGTTAGGTTTAGGGGTAGGGGTAGTGTTAGGGTTAGTGTTCCTTGTTGACTGATGAAGTGTTGCTAACTATTTTGGCTACCTGAGGTACTACTCACAGCAAACAGGTGTCCAATGCAGACAGAGAAGCCGATGGCCAGGGCAGCCGAGCCCTTCAGGTCGCTGCGTTTGGAGTCACAGGTGGCGAACACGGTGAAGACGAGCTCAAAGGTGATGAAGAATTCTACCACCAGAGCGTGGCCCACGGAGATACTGGTGTTCACCTGAGTAGAGTCACATGACCTTGGTTAGCCAACAGGACAGGATGTAAACCCATGCAGAAGACATGAGGACAAGGTCTGACTCTCAAATGGCATCCTATTTCCTAAACTTTCTGTGGAAAGGGTTCTACATGGAACCAAAAAGGGTTCAAGGATTCCCACTGTGCACACACTAGTTGAATCAACGTTGTTTCCAGGTAATTTCAATGAAACTACGTTGCACCAACGTGAAATAGACGTTGAATTGACGTCTGTGCCAACTGGGTTAGCTTATGGGGCCAGCCAAATAACATATTTAAGCTCTAGATATAGCACCTTTTAATTCTAAGTGTGTAGTTTCTCTTCAATGATGATGAAAACAGCTAACATACCCTATAATCAGTTTAAATAAGTCAACAGAATTGGCTTTCAGACAAAAGACTCCACGCACTCAACTTATATTAATTCTACACTTAAGACAACTATTTCAGTCACATCCAGATTATCAATGTTAAAGTCCAGAGTCAGTCTCCCCCCTCCTCCTTACTGATGTGACGCCCATCTCGCCCCTGACGGAGCCTGGAGTAACCCCGTAGAGCACAGCCGCCCCCACCACGGCCCCCAGACACTGGGCCAGGAGGTAAAACACAGCCTTTGCCAGGCTGAGTCTCCGGGTCACCACCATGGCAGTGGTCACCGCAGGGTTAATATGGGCACCGCTGATGTGTCCGAAGCACTGGACCAGGGTGGCGATACTGAGTCCGAAGCAAAGGGAGATGAGGACCAGGTCAGGGTGGGGTGGATGCTCCTCCTCAACCGCCCAGTTGATGGTGGAACCCAGGCTGAGGAGCACGAAGATCATCATTGCCAGGAACTCTGCCCCGACGCAACGCCAAAACTCCTGCGTCCAGATCCCCTTGAAGGCAGCCATGATCCTGTCACTAGTGCAACACGCAGGCCAGGAAGGAGAAGAGATGGGTAGGCACTGTTCGGCACAGAAAGGAATCACACACCGGGACCAACACGTCCTGCAGAGAGGGAGAGAGAGAGAGGAAAGAGGATGAGGGAGATAATGAAAAAGAGGAGTGAGAGAGGGTAAGGTGGAGGAGAGAGAGAGAGAGGGAGAGAGAGAGAGAGAGAGAGAGCGAGAGAGAGAGAGAGAGAGAGAGAGAGAGAGAAGGAAGGAAGGAAGGGTAGAACAAAAACAGTGTGAGAAAAGAGACAAGGGGAAATCAGGTGCCCTCCTGCTTCACTCACTTGGAGCTTAAAAATATCCATCAACATCCCCTCACTGCGGATATAGGCTGCACTGCTCAGTTTGGATAGGGAACAGACAGATCATCGCTGTCCATCATGAAGTCTTTCGAGTTCCTCTGCCATTCTAGCTCTAATTAGCGCGTAATTCCTATCGAAATGTGTTCCATTTGAGTGGCTCGCTCTGCGCACTCAACATTCCGGGAAGCAAAAGATGGGAGAGAAGCAAGGGGGCAGAAGAGAGACGATGGGACAACAGAGATCGTAAACAACCACCACACCGAATAAGAATGAGAGGTGCAGACCAAAGCCTACCAAAATGGGCAGGACAGAGAACACAACAGAAAAAACAACTAAATAATACAATGCCATTTTCGTTATAAAAATAACCAAGGTTATATATTAGGCTGCAGAAGGGACACGTGTTCTTTTATATTCATGCATGTGGTGAGAATAACTAACAATGCAGGTAGGCTGAAAATACATCCATATCACCAAGGAATAAATAGGTTAACCTATCATACAAAATTAACGGAAAATATATCAATAAACCAATAGTACAGGCCATGAAAGACAAACTAACCGACAACTTTCACTCCTTACATTTTCTGAAATATTAACGCGGGTATAATCTCCACTCAAACGTAAGCCTATTTGTGATGGCATATTACCCACGAACTATAAACTAGGCTACATATAAAAACAAGTACATCTAAAACTTTAACATTCCAAAGCACTCATGAACCTGCCACAGACGCAAGTCGGAGACATAACTATTGTAATCAAGACAGTCATTGTACTCCCTTTGTAACTACTTACGTGGGAATGGTCTGTCTGGAGCTGTGGAGAAGTGCGTGTGAGTGAGTTTGGAAAGTTTGGAAGCGACCTTGAAGGCAGTGGTGGAAAAAGTACCCAATTGTCATACTTGAGTAAAAGTAAATATATCTTAATAGAAAATGATTCAATTGAAAGGCAAAGGAGTAAAATTCTACTTGAGTAAAAGTAAACAAATATTTGGTTTTAAATATACTTAAGTATCACAAGTAAATGTAATTGCTCAAATATACTTAAGTATCAAAAGAAAAAAGTAAAAATCAAAATAATTTCAAATTCCTTATATTAATCAAACCAGATGTCACGAATTGTATTTATTGTATTTACTGTTAGCCAGGGGCACACTCCAACACTCAGACATAATTTACAATGAAGCGTTTGTGTTTAGTGAGTCAGCCAGATCAGAGGGAGTAGGTATGACCAGGGATGTTCTCCTGATAAGTGTGCGAATTTGGCAATTTTCCTGTCCTGTTAAGCATTCAAAAGGTAACACGTACTTTTGGGTGTCCGAGAAAATGTATGGAGTAAAAAGTACATTCTTTTCTTTTGTAATGTAGCGGAGTAAAAGTAAAAGTTGTTAAAAAATATATAAATAAAAAAGTAAAGTACAGATACCCACAAAAACTACTTAAATAGTATTTTTACTTAAGTACTTTACACAACTGCTTTAAGTATTTCAATAAAGGTCTAACCACACATTTCCAACCCAGTCAGCCCTCGAGGTAGCCCTTGATCATGACTCTGTTCCATTACATTACACACGAAGGCATCTTCTATACAGGGGAGTTATGTTACGAGCCCAGACGCTAGGTCTGAACAACCGCCTAGAGTCGATTGATGCACTTATACGTCATAAGGTAAATTGATTTCTAATATTGAATAGCTCCCTCTGTGTTTACGCTAGAGACTTACCGTTTCTTACCCTTTGCTCCTATTCCATATCATGGGGCTTGAGAAAGCCTTTTTCTACACGAGAGCATCCGGACAAGACAATTATAACGAAATAGTCTGTAAGTTGTTCTGCTCTACAATGCACACAAGCTTCTGAAGGTAACCTAGTACCAGGCTGTAACGTTTGCTAAAAGTCCATTGGGGGTCAAATGTGTCATGAATAAGGTGACCAAACATGGGTTTAAAAATATATATATTCCTCCTGTTTTCTTATATCTCTCAGATACACTACAAAACCTTGTTCAATATGATTTGTTTTTTGACTGTCTGTGTACAAATGTGTTATTCATTGTATTTTTATGGGTTATAGCATTTGAGGCCAAATTCTATGTTTCATCAAATAATTATTTCAAATATTGTTTTTATACCTAACTAAATTTATGCAAATGTTTTAGTTTTAGAGTTCATTTCGTGCAAGTACATTAATTTTGCCATGGGGAAGGTAGGAAAATTAGCAGTTTTACAGCTAATTTCCTGCAGTTCTACACATTTTGCCATAGGGTGGAAAGAAATGTTTGCAGTTTTTTGTATGATATCTGAGTGAGACTAACTAACAAAATCAGTGGACTTGATTACTACAAGTTTAGATAGCTGGCTGGTAGACTAACTTACCAACCTAAAACATTTTAGCTGGCATGGGCTAATTGTGTGACTATCAGTGAATTGACACAACAAGAGAAAACCTATTGATGCACAATAGTATTCTACTGTTCGACCTCGTAAGTTGAGACCCCGACAAAACAAAGTATTTTAAATTGGTCCGAGGGCCTTCAAAAGCTGGTCCATGGGCCATCGTTTGCCCATCCCTGGCTTAGACCTACTGTACAGGGGTTTAACACGCATCCCTTGCAGGACGGTTTTGGAAGCATTAGGACTTTATCTTTCATATCAGCGAGAAACCATTTTCAAAGAACAAAACGTTAAATTGATACACACCTTTATGGGGTCAGGGTTAGTGTTACCACACGGCCATATCTCCTTGTTAAAGCGCATGTTTACAGAAGACAGAGGGAAGACAGAGGGACCACCTGTGCTATTAGCTATCTAGCATGCTCCCAACACCTGTGTGTAATGACAGAAGGCCCCCAGAAATGTGTTGTCGCAGAAAAATACTGTTGGCTGCAACTGTGATAAAACATACACAGTATGTGCAAATGAGGTAGGATAAGGGAGGTAAGGCAATAAATAGGCCATGGTGGCGAAGTAATTACAATATAGCAATTAAACACTGGAATGGTAGATGTGCAGAAGATGAATGTGCAAGTAGAGATACTGGGGTGCAAAGGAGCAAGATAAATAAATAAATACAGTATTGGGATGAGGTAGTTGGATGGGCTATTTACAGATGGGCTATGTACAGGTGCAGTGATCTATGAGCTGCTCTGACAGCTGGTGCTTAAAGCTAGTGAGGGAGATATGAGTCTCCTGCTTCAGTGATTTTTGAAGTTCGTTCCAGTCATTGGCAGCAGAGAACTGGAAGGAAAGGCGGCCAAAGGAAAAAATGGCTTTGGGGGTGACCAGTGAGATATACCTGCTGGAGCGCGTGCTACGGGTGGATGCTGCTATGGTGATCAGTGAGCTGAGATAAGGCGGGACTTTACCTAGCAGAGACTTGTAGATGACCTGGAGCCAGTGGGTTTGGCGACGAGTATGAAGCGAGGGCCAGCCAACGAGAGCGTACAGGTCGCAGTGGTGGGTAGTATATGGGGCTTTGGTGACAAAACGGATGGCACTGTGATAGATTGCATCCAATTTGTTGAGTAGAGTGTTGGAGGCTATTTTGTAAACGACATCGCCGAAGTCAAGGATCGGTAGGATAGTCAGTTTTACGAGGGTATGTTTGGCAGCATGAGTGAAGGATGCTTTGTTGCGAAATAGGAAGTCAATTCTAGGTTTAATTTTGGATTGGAGATGCTTAATGTGAGTCTGGAAGGAGAGTTTACAGTCTAACCAGACACCTAGGTATTTGTAGTTGTCCACATATTCTAAGTCAGAACTGTCCAGAGTAGTGATGCTGGACGGGCAGGCAGGTGCGGGCAGTGATTGGTTGAGGAGCATGCATTTAGTTTTACTTGCAATTAAGAGCAGTTGGAGGCCACGAGTTGTATGAGTTGTATGGCATTGAAGCTCGTCTGGAGGTTAGTTAACATAGTGTCCAAAGAGGGGCCAGAGGTATACAGAATGGTGTCTGCGTAGAGGTGGATCAGAGAATCACCAGCAGCAAGAGCGACATCATTGATGTATACAGAGAAGAGAGTCGGCCCGAGAATTGAACACTGTGGCACCCCCATTTGGCACCCCCACCCCCATTTTACAGTGTCCCAGAACTTTTTGGAGTTTGTGCTACAGGATGCAAATTTCTGCTTGAAAAAGCTAACCTTAGCTTTCCTAACTGCTTGTCTATATTGGTTCCTAACTTCCCTGAAAAGTTGCATATCACGGGGGCTATTCGATGCTAATGCAAAACGCCACAGAATGTTTTTGTGCTGGTCAAGGGTAGTCAGATTTGGAGAGAACCAAGGGCTATATCTGTTCCTGGTTCTACATTTTTTTGAATGGGGCATGCTTATTTTAGATGATGAGGCAGGCACTTTTAAAGAATAACCAGGCATCCTCTACTGACGGGATGAGGTCAATATCCTTCCAGGATACCTGGGCCAGGTCGATTATAAAGGCCTGCTCTCTGAAGTGTTTTAGGAAGCGTTTGACAGTGATGAGGGGTGGTCGTTTGACCGCAGACCCATTACGGATGCAGGCAGCGAGGCAGTGATCGCTGAGATCTTGGTTGAAAACAGCAGAGGTGTATTTGGAGGGCAAGTTGGTTAGGATGATATCTATGAGGGTGCCCATGATTACGGATTTGGGGTTGTACCTTGTGGGTTCATTGATCATTTGTGTGAGATTGAGGGCATCAAGCTTAGATTGTAGGATGGCCGGGGTGTTAAGCATGTCCCAGTTTAGGTCACCTAGCAGCACGAGCTCTGAAGATAGATGGCGGGCAATCAATTCACATATGGTGTCCAGGGCACAGCTAGGGCAGAGGGTGGTCTATAACTAAAGAAACAACCGGCCTAATTAAACAACAGTGACAACCATACAATACACCAATTGTTTCTAAACACTTACATTTGGGTCATTTAGCAGATGCTCTTATCCAGAGTAACTTACAGTAGTGAGTAACTTACAGTATTTTCATACTGTAAGTTCCCTGTAGGAATTGAACCCACAGCCCTAAGTTCCCTGGTTCCCTGTAGGAATTGAACCCACAGCCCTGGTGTTGCCAGTGGCATGCTCTTTTAACTGAGCTAAACAGGACTAGAATGTTTGTAAACTAATTCGACTGTCTTTACACACGCAGCTCAATTCTGATATTTTTTTAAACACTAATTGGTCTTAATAAAAACATTTATTTAACTAGGCAAGTAAGTTAAGAACAAATTCTTATTTACAATGACAGCCTACCAAAAGGCAAAAGGCTTCCTGCGCGTATGTGGGCTGGGATTAACTATCTTAATAAATTAAATAAACATATAAGACAAAACACACATCATGACAAGAGAGACAGCACAACAATACATAAAGAGAGACCTAAGACAACAACATAGCATGGCAGTAACACAGCATGGTAGCAACACAACATGACAACAACATGGTAGCAACACAACATGGCAGCAGCACAACATGGTAGCAGCATAAAACAGGGTACGAACATTATTGGGCACAGAAAACAGCACAAAGGGCAAGAAGGTAGAGACAACAATACAACACGCAAAGCAGACACAACTGTCAGTAAGAGTGTCCATGATTGAGTCTTTTAATTAAGCTGTCCAGTTTGAGTGTTTGTTGCAGCTCGTTCCAGTCGCTAGCTGCAGCGAACTGAAAAGACGAGCGACCCAGGGATGTGTGTGCTTTGGGGACCTTAAACAGAATGTGACTGGCAGAACGGTGTTGTATGTGGAGGATGAGGGCTGCAGTAAATATCTCAGATAGGGGGGAATGAGGCCTAAGAGGGTTTAATAAATAAGCATCAATCAGTGGGTCTTGCGATGGGTATACAGAGATGACCAGTTCACATGGGAGTATAGAGTGCAGTGATGTGTCCTATAAGGAGCATTGGTGGCTAATCTGATGGCCTAATTGCAAAGAACATCTCGCCGCTCGAGAGCACCCTTACCTGCCGATCTATAAATTACGTCTCCGAAATCTAGCATGGGTAGGATGGTCATCTGACTCAGTATAGTTTGGCAGCTGGGGTGAAAGAGGAGCGATTACGATAAAGTAAACCAAGTCCAGATTTAACTTTAGCCTGCAGCTTTGATATGTGCTGAGAGAAGGACAGTCTAGCCATACTCCCAAGTACTTGTATGAGGTGACTACTTCAAGCTCTAAACCCTCAGAGGTAGTAATCAAACCTGTGGGGAGAGGGGCATTCTTCTTACCAAACGACATGACCTTTGTTTTGGAGGTGTTCAGAACAACGTTAAGGGCAGAGAAAGATTTCTTGTAGAGCATTTAACACAACATCTGGGGAGGGGCCACCTGAGTATAAGACTGTATCATCTGCATATAAATGGATGAGAGAGCTTCCTACTGCCTGAGCTATGTTGTTGATGTAAATTGAGAAGAGCGTGGGGCCTAGGATTGAGCGTTGGGGTACACCCTTGGTGACAGGCAGTGGCTGAGACAGCAGATGTTCTGACTTTATACACCGCACTCTTTGAGAGAGGTAGTTAGCAAATCAGGCCAAAGACCCTTCAGAGACACCGATACTCCTTAGCCGGTCCACAAGAATGGAATGGTCTACCATATCAAAAGCTTTGTCCAAGCCGATAAAAATAGCAGCACAACATTGCTTAGATTCAAGGGCAAAGATGATTACATTGAGGACCTTTAAGGTTGCAGTGACACAGCCATAACATGAGCAGAAACCAGATTGCATATCAGAGAGAATACTATAGATATCAAGAAAGCCAGTCAGTTTATTATTGACAAGTTTTTCCAACACTTTTGATAAACAGGGCAAAATAGAAATATGTCTATAACAGTTAGGATGAGCTTGATCTCCCCCTTTAAAGAAAGGACGAACCGTGGCTGCCTTCCAAGCAATAGGAACCTCCCCAGAGAGGAGAGACAGGTTAAAAAGGTCTGAGATAGGCTTGGCGATGATAGGGGCAGCAAATTTGAAGAAGGAAGGGTCTAAACCATCTGATCCAGATGTTTTTGGGGGTCAAGTTTAAGGAGCTCCTTTTGCACCTCGGAGTCAGTGACTGCCTGCAGGGAGAAACTTTGTAGCGGGGTAGGGGAAAAACAGGGAGAAGCATCGAGGCTAGTCGCATTAGCAGGGTTGGGAGATGAGGAAATGTTGGACGGGCAAGCAGGCATGGCTGAGTCAAATAGGAATCCAACTTTATGAAGTGGTGATTAAAGAGCTCAGCCATGTGCTTCTTGTCAGTAACAACCCCATCATCAACTTTAAAGAACATGTGCAGCTGTGAGGAGGAGGGTTTATTCTCCAGGTCTTTAACCGTTTTCCAGAACTTTTTGGGGTTAGACCCAGAGAGCGAGAGCTGCTCCTTAAAGTAACTAACTTTGGCCTTCTGGATAGCTTGAGCGCACTAATTTGTCATTTGCATGAACGAGAGCCAGCCAGCCTGAGTATGCGTGTGCCGAGCCTTTCGCCGAATGCAATTCTTGAGGTGGAGTAACTCTGCAAGATCACGGTCAAACCTGTGGCTGAACCTGTTTTTAATTCTCATTTTCTTTATGTGGGCGTGTTTGTTAACAATATTACTGAAAATTTTAAAAAGAAGGTCCAAGCGTCTTCGTCAGAGGGGTCAAGCTGATTCTATACCAATTCATAGAGGTCAGGTCATGAAGGAAGGCTTGCTCATGAACGTTTTTTCCCAAGCGTCAATGACAAATCAGGACAGGTCATTTCACTGAGCAGCCATTACAAACACAAGCTGTAAAACAGTGATCATTAAGGTAATTACAGAAAACACCAGACTGATACCTATGAGGATTATTTGTTATCAGATTAGCCCTGTAAAAAAGCTGATGTGAAAAGATTTGATGTGATTGTTCAAAAGACCAATTAGTGGAAACAATGTTAGAATTGGGCTGCCTGTGTAAACGCAGGCAAATGGTTGCCATTTGTGATGCAAGGTAACAACCTAAAACCACCACAATAAGCCTAATGAAACAACAAATAAAGGTGACAATTATAGGGTAGGCTAATTAGGGTTGCCATTGCTATGGCAGCAGGATGGCAGCAGGTAAAGGATAACTCGAAGTGATAGGGCTACATTAGGCTACATGTCATAAAGATTGCGATAGGTGGCATATTTGTCCATATTCAATATGTACTCATATATTGTTTTTTTTAAATAATTAACCCTAACCATAAATCCTTCAATCAAATTAATATAATTAATGTTGATTTTTAATTGCAAGACACTATTTCGATTGAGGGACACATAGGCTTCTTCTCAAGAAATGTGCATTGTACCAAGAGATCAGAATTGTACATAATTGACTAACATTGAGCAACCATACATTGTCCTTTGTAGTAACTTGACAAGGAATGCCCACACGCATTTCGATATTACTTTCCTTTACTTTCAACCCAAACCTAAAGGTGTATTGCCAGGTACAAACAGTACAAATATAGCAGAACTATATAGCCCACTCAACCGGTGGTAGAATCACATTGCAGAGAATTCACTCTTAGTGATGACATCAACAAAAGGGAAAGGTCACGGTCAATACCAATAATAACCATGTCATTATTTATATAGTGTCCACACTATAATACTTCTCCCCCCTCAATTTAAATCCCCCCTGTAAGGAAAACATAAGGTTAACAAGTAAACCACATCAGTGTTTTCTTTTCTTTACTACACCACACTTTAGAACTTCTGCTGGTGTTACCGTAAATGTAAACAAAACAACAACAACAAAATGACAGTCCTTATTTCTTTTCAACTAGGTCTGCTGCTCCAAACAAACACTAACACCACGAGTCTCTCAGTCTCAACTACAGAGTTAGTCTTTCAGGAGGCTTGTGACTACGCTGTGATCTGCGCAGTACTCCTGGTGTGCTACGAGACACAGGTAAGGCGTGTCCCAGTGGAGCTGGGTCTGTGGGCACAGGAGCGGGTTGGGTGTTTGTGAGAGAATGTCCATCACCCTCTGCTAGAACCACTGAATGCCCCTGTTCCTCAGATGCTGTTTCCTGTGGGATTTGAACTTGTATACTACCACCCACAGCTGTTCCGTCTGAAAACATGGTCTTGTCTTTGTCATAGCGCAGGCGGAGATGGTCCTGGTGTCTGCGCATGACTCGCCCATCAGTCAGTTTGACCACAAAGGAGACGGGACCACTCTGACTCAGAATGATACCTGGCAACCAGCGTTGGCTGCTTGTGAAGTTGCGGATGTAGACAGTGTCATTGGGTTTTAACTGTCTCTCCCTTGCGTGGTGGTCATGTCTCTCTTTTTGTTTCTCCTGCTTCCGTTCCACTCGTGCTCTGATGTTCGGACGCAGTAGATCCAGGTGAGCTTTTGGCTTTCTGCCCATTAACATCACCGCTGGAGCCTGTCCTGTTGTTGTTTGTGGCGTGATGCGGTACTGGAACAAGAACCGAGAGAGCTTAGTTGTGATGGTTCCCCCAGTCATCCTTTTGAGCCCCTCTTTCAGTGTCTGCACAGCCCGCTCCGCTAAGCCGTTTGAGGCCGGTGAAACGAGGCGCTGCGGATATGGCGGATCCCGTTTCTCCGCATGAATTCTTGGAACAAGTCACAGGTAAATGTTGTTGCGTTGTCGGACACCAGAGAGTCCGGCAGACCATGGGTTGAAAACACCTGCCGAAGCTTTTCGATGGTTGTGGTCGCTGTGATGTTGCTCATGATGTGCGCCTCCAGCCACTTGGAGTGTGCGTCTACCATGACAAGGAACATGTGACCAATGAAAGGGCCTGCAAAATCTATATGCAGCCTGGACCATGGGCGGTCAGGCCACTCCCACAGATGTAGTGGCGTGGGCGGCGCCATCTTCTGGTTGATCTGGCACTCAGAACATGATTTAACTTTGTCTTCTACCTCCTGATCCATGTTAGGCCACCAGATGTAAGATATGGCTAAACTTTTCATCCGGGAGGCACCCGGGTGAGCCTCATGGACCTCATCCATGACTTGTGCACGGCCAGGGGGTGGAACAATCACTCTGGACCCCCAGAGTA
Source organism: Salmo trutta (assembly GCF_901001165.1). Taxonomy (NCBI): domain Eukaryota; kingdom Metazoa; phylum Chordata; class Actinopteri; order Salmoniformes; family Salmonidae; genus Salmo; species Salmo trutta. The sequence goes on along the minus strand of NC_042960.1, from coordinate 37,005,632 downwards.
TGCAGCCATCCTGCACACTCAGCTCAGTTTTGCGCTTTGCATAAGGTCTTAGTCGATCATCCTCTATGACAGGAGGCCAACCCTGCATCAGGAATCTTTTCACTTGGGACAGGATAGGATCCCGGTCTGTCCACTGTTTGACCTGTTTGGCATTCACAGGTGAGTTTGACAATCTCTCCATTAGGAAAATTGTCTCGGGAGGCACCACATTTGTGGCAGGCATCTCTGGTAGCGGGAGACGGCTGAGCGCATCTGCATTTGCATTGTCCTCCCCCGCTCTATACACTATCGTGTACTGGTAAGCTGACAGTGTCAGGGCCCAGCGCTGTAACCTTGCTGAAGCCATGGGCGGAATGCATCTTGATTCACTAAAAAGGCTCATCAGTGGTTTGTGGTCAGTGCATATGGTGAAATGACGACCGTAGAGGTACTGATGGAAGCATTTCACAGCAAAGACTATGGCCAGACCTTCCTTGTCTAACTGTGAATAACCCTTCTCAGCACTCGTCAGCGTACGTGATGCGAATCCAATGGGTCTCTCTGACCCGTCCTCCATCTGATGAGAGAGTACTGCCCCGACGCCATAGGGTGAGGCATCACATGACAGGATGATCTCTTTGTCTTGGTCAAAATGAACCAGAAGTTGTGCTGATTGTAGTAGTGCTTTCACTTCCTTGAAAGCTATCTCTTGTGCTGGCCCCCACTTCCATTTACAGTCTTTGTGGAGCAACTGATAAAGTGGAGCCAACACTGTTGACAGCTCTGGGAGGAACTTACCATAGTAGTTCACCATGCCCAGGAACGACCTGAGCTCTGACCCATTCTTGGGGTTTGGAGCATCCTTGATTGCCCTGACTTTGTCCTCCACAGGACAAAGACCCTGCGCTGTGATCTTGTGACCTAGGTATGTCACACTCTGTGCTTGGAATGTGCACTTGCTACGCTTCAGGCGCAGCCCTGCCTCAGAGAATCTCTTTAACACCTGGTCCAGATGGTGGAGGTGCTCCTCCTCCGTCTCCCCTGTAACCAGGATGTCATCCAGGTACACTGCTACATGAGGGATCCCCTGCAGCAGATTGTCCATTGTCCTCTGGAAAATGGCTGGGCTGGACGCCACTCCGAAAACCAAGCGGTTGTACCTGAACAAGCCTTTGTGCGTGTTCACTGTAACATACTCTTTTGAGTCCTCGTCCAGGAGGAGCTTTTTGGTAGGCGTGACTCATGTCAAGCTTTGAGAACGTCTTGCCTCCTGCCAGTGTCGCGAACAAGTCCTCCACCCGTGGCAGCGGGTAAGCGTCTAGCTTAGAGGCCCTGTTGATGGTGAGTTTGTAGTCCCCACATATACGCACCGTGCCGTCACTTTTCAGAACGGGAACGATAGGAGCTGCCCAGCGGGAGAACTGAACGGGAGTAATGACGTTTGCGTCCTGCAGCCGCTCCAACTCATCTTCCACTTTCTTTTTCATGGCGTAAGGCACTGTCCTGGGCTTGAAAAAGCGAGGCTTGGCCTGAGGATCCACGAACAGCTTAACTGCAGTGCCCTGCAGTGTGCCCAGTTCATCTTTGAAAATCTCTGGGTACTTTTGAATGACATCCTCAGTCACTCGGGTGTGTTTTATCTCACCCCAGCTCAGTTGTATTTTGTTTAGCCAGTCACGCCCTAGTAAACTAGGCCCATTCCCTTTCACCCCCAGGAGCCGTGCTCTCGCTTCCTGGCTGTTGTATGCAATGTCCACCTCTAGAGCCCCCAGCAATGGTATGGTCTCCCCGGTGTACGTACGCAGTCTGATCCCTGCCGGTGTGAGGGCAGAAACCTGTCTTGAGCCCCATTTTTGTTTGTAGGTCTCCTCACTTATGACAGAGGCAGAGGCCCCCGTGTCAACCTCCATCCTCATCTGCTTTCCATCTACCTCCACTGTAGCATAGATAGGCTCTCCGCGCGGCTCCCTCACATTAAACATGTTGTAGGAACAATGCTCTTCCTCCTCCTCTGTGCTCTCTAGGTGGTGCGCTGCTGACTGAGGCTTTGGTGCTGTGAACTTGCCCAGCCCAGTCCGCCCACCCTCTGGCTTGCTCCTAGGACCCCTGCATTTTTTTGCTAAATGTCCCTTTTTGCTGCAATTGTGACAGACAGTCTCCATGAACTTACAGTTGTTACTATAATGTGTCCCTCCACATCTGAAACATTCCACTGCTTTTCCCCTTTTTCCTGCCACCTCTTTTGTCACCTGATGCACTGCACAACTTTCACTGTTGGCCTTTTGAATATTTTTCACATTACTAGCGGCCATCTCCATCCCTTGAGATAGTTCCAATGCTCTCTTGAAAGTCAGTGTGGCTTCCCCCAGCAACCGGCGCTGTATGATGTCCTCATTAATGCCACAGACTAATCTGTCATGGGGCATGTCCTTTAACATAGCCCCAAACTCACAATGTTCAGAGAGTTCACGTAATTCAGCAACAAAGTTAGCAACAGACTGACCTGTTTTCCGAAAATGGCAGTTAAACTTGAACCTCTGGACAATCACTGACGGCTTTGGATTGTGGTGAGTCTGAATGAGAGCAACTAGATTCCCAAAAGGAATTTCTCCCGGTCTCCGTGGTGTAGCCAAATTCCTCATTAGCTTGTAGGTTTTAGCCCCACACACGCTCAAGAGAATAGAGCAATGTTTAGCCTCATCTATGATTCCATTTGCCAAGAAAAAGTGTCCTAACCTTTCCACATATTCCGTCCAGTCCTCGTTCTCTTCCACAAACTCAGTGATAGTTCCAAACATTGCCATTATAACGCCAACTTGTCCTTGATCCTTGTTAGCGATTTTCACTTGCTGCTGATTGTCCCCGTTGACGTTTCCGTCCAGCGGCACCTGCTCTCTGTCGCTCATTAAGCTAGCTAGCTAACTGACTACCTCCACTGTTTCTTAGCTAGCTAGCACCTCGCCCTGTACAAGTTGATAAAATTTTATCCTCGTCGCCAAAAAGGTGTAGTAACTTGACAAGGAATGCCCACACGCATTTCGATATTACTTTCCTTTACTTTCAACCCAAACCTAAAGGTGTATTGCCAGGTACAAACGGTACAAATATAGCAGAACTATATAGCCCACTCAACCGGTGGTAGAATCACATTGCAGAGAACTCACTCTTAGTGATGACATCATCAAAAGGGAAAGGTCACGGTCAATACCAATAATAACCATGTCATTATTTATATAGTGTCCACACTATAACATCCTTCAAATGTATAACAAAATTATGTTTTCACCAAAAGCAAATACAATTTTTATTGGAATGTAGCCTATTCTAACGGGTGTAAAAATAAATACAAATAAAAACGTTCCAAGGAACACACTGTCAAATTCCTCTGACTCGTGATACAAAGTTGCAATCAAAGCCTCACAAACACTGTATAGGCCTTTATCTCAGACAGACCAATCATCAAACACACCAGACAAGCCCACTTATATAATTATATCTATTTTTTATCTGAAATGCACCATATAAAAAAGTATCCAGATAATCAACCCAAGGCGATGAATGGAAGCGTCATATATAAACTTGTTAACCTGTAAAAACCCGTTCCCAAACACTAACTATCCCAAGACGCATCCTTCCGCCCTACTCACCTCAGGCGTTCTGCTGCCCTGCTCTCAGTTGTCATACCTTGCGATGCAGCCAACCCCGATTGTGTGTGTGTGTGTGACTTTATAGGTTGGTCTATGTTGTGTGTTCTCCCCATCCCTTTGGTTCCTCTCATCTTTCCCACCTCCCTCATCTCTCCCCTCCCCCTGCTCCCGTCACCGTGCAGCTGCACCCCTCTAGAGGAGCCATGGACACAAACAAAGAAAGTTTGAGAAGAACCAACTTTGACAAGACAGAGAATGAGGGTGAGAAGGGAGAGTGATGGAGGGAGAGAGATACAAGGGGTGTAAAGAGGGAGAAATAGAGAGAGCAATAAAGAGAGAGAGGTGGAGAAGGGGACAGAGAGAGTGTGAGGGAGAAATCGGGAGGGGGAGAGAGAAGGAGGGAGAGAGACCAATAGAGAACAGTACTGGGGAGAGGGAAGAGATTTTCCAGGTTTAGTCTGCTTTTCTCTTCTCTAATACACATAGATGCTGTCCTTTATGACAGAAGAGTTTATCTTATTCTCTACTTATCCATTCATTCTAGTTTCAGGGCTATCTTTGTGTGTTTGAGGAGTTCAATATGTGTTAGAGTGTGTGTTTTAGGAGTATTTTCAGTTCAAAGTGGGGTTCACAGTGTACATGGCTTGTTGAGTGTGTGTCTGATTGGTGTGTGTGTATGAAGACTGAGGCAGCAAAGACACATTTCTCATTCATGCCTGCTGCAGATTCCTGAAAGAGTGAAACCCCACAGAATGAAACACTGGCTGGTCCAGTCAGCCAAATCAATAGTTCTGAATAGAGGGGAGAGAAGAGAGAGGAGAGGACTGAAAAGGGTTCTCTTACACCCCTCTCTAGTCCCATCAAACCCCTTACCTCCTCCCTCTTTCCCTCCCCTCCCCTTCTCTCCCAACCTCAACCCCTTACAGAGCCCCACTGTTTCATACTGCAGAGAAGCTTGGCAATAGCAGTTGCCCTAGTGTACACCTCAGATAGCGAGAGAGGGGAGAGAGAAGACATAAGAAAAAGAGTAAAAGGGATAATTCATCACACCTTTTTCTTGTTCAAGAAATCAAGAAAGTCAAAACCTTTCAGCCTTTATCTGAACTGACAGCCTGGTCTCATAGACTAGACGTAACATAGTAAATGTAAATCCGGGACACTCAAATTAGGGAAAGGGGAATATCTAGTCAGTTGTACAACTGAATGCCTTCATCTGAAATGTGTCTTCCGCATTTCACAGTCTTCCCATCCACCCCGGCCAACCACCCTACTTTAATTTTTTGTCCTAAATAACCATCTGTCTTATGTAACCCTACAAAATGTAACCTATCATACTAACCTCAGGGGCGGAATGACACATTTAAACCTTGTCAGCTCGGGGATTCGATCCAGCAACCTTTCGGTTAATATGATAAGTTATGTTTTGTAGGGTTACATAAGACAGATGGTTACTTAAGACAAAAAGCGAAAGTAGGGTGGTTGGCGGGGGTGGATGGGTAGGCGTATAATGTGAACGTCTAGCAACCCAAAGGTTACGAGTTCGAATTTCATCACAGACAACTTTAGTATATTCAACTACTAACTAGTTTTTAGCTACTTTGCAACTACTTAGCATGTTAGCTAAACCTTCCCCTAACCCTAACCTTAACCCTTTTAGCTAACAATTCCCCTAACCTTAACCCTTTAAACTAACTCCTAAACTTAACCCTAACCTTATCCCTAACCGATAACCCTAACCCCTTGCCTAGCTAACGTTAGCCAGATAGATAACATTAGCCACCTAGCCACCTAGCTACAATCCGTAACATACTGTATCGTTCATTTGGCAAATTTGTAACATATGGCAAGTTTTGTAAATTCATAACACATTGTAGTTTTTGCAAATTCGTAACATGTAATACGAATTGTAATTCATAACATATCATATGTAATGGGTGATGGCCATCCACAAATTAATACATTCCATACGAAGCGTAACATACTAAATTGAGTGTCTCGGATTGCGTACAGAATACTACGAAATGCTCTGAGGTTGTTGGAGTCCACCTTGACCCGAAAAAGAGTCATATAGCCACAGAGAGCCATAGAGAGAAAGAGTCCTATGAGTTCACTGCCTTTGACCCTGCAGTTAGGTAGTCTATGCCTGTTCAGACATCATCAATGGCCTTTCATCATTACATAGATTATGGTCTTCAAATACTCAGTGATTGCAGGAATCCACCATACTGAGTTTGATTTATCTGTCCTGATGGTGCAGGAAGTGTCTGAGCGTTAACTCATTATCAAACCACACACGGTCTCTCTCTCCCTGCACCCCTACAGAGAAGCTAATCTGGGGCTGACTCTGGGCCAGAAGACACATACACATGCAAAAACATACACACACACAGAAACAGGCACGAAGAAACGCATGCACACAGACATGTACACACATTAGGGGTACGTGTTTAAACAGTTGGGTTGGCTGAGAGAAGGGTGAGGGTTGGAGGAGAGGAGTTGGAGGTACATTGGTTCCAAGCAAACACAATGGAGTGTAAGATTTTGCACACACACACACAACAACAAAAAAACACTCATACACGCACCATAATGGGGACATTGTCGGGTCATATCCCCACTTTCCCGATATGCACAGAGATGTCCACGTTATTAGTGTGAAGAGTTTTACATTTATTTGAATAGTATTCTCATGGTGTTGTGGTTGAATTTCAAGGGATATATGGCTCTCTATGGCATTCTGTATTTATCAGTATAAAAGAACACTAGCGACAGACGATCACATTACATCAGGGATCGTCAACTAGACTCAGCCGCGGGCAGATATTTTCTTAAGCGGATGGTCGGGGGGCCAGAACATAATTACAAATAATTTGTAGACTGCAAACTGACCACAAGCCTCCCAAAGAGATATAATATTTGACTAAAACATAATAATTTCAAACCTTGCTTACTTTTGTAACAAAAATATGAACACAATGTGCAACAATTTAATTTATTTTACTGCGTTACAGTTCATATAAGGAAATCAGTCAATTGAAATAAATGCATCAGGCCCTAATCTATGGACTTCACATGACTGGGCAGGGGAGCAGACATGGGTGGGCTTGGGAGGGCATAGGCCCACCCACTGGGGAGCAAGATTCAGGCCGATCAGAATCAGTTTTTCCCCACAAAAGGGCTTTATTACAGACAGAAATACTCCTCAGTTTCATCAGCTGTCCTGGTGGCTGGTCTCAGATTATCCCACAAGTGAAGAAGCCAGATGTGGAGGTCCTGGGCTGGCGTGGTGACATGAGGTCTGCGGTTGTTCGGTTGGACGTACTGCCAAATTCTCTAAAACAACGTTGGAGGTGGCTTATAGTTGAGAAATGAACATTCAATTCTCTGGCAACAGCTCTGGTGGACATTCCTGGAGTCAGCATGCCAATTGCAGACTCCCTCAAAAGTTGAGACATCTGTGTCATTGTGTTGTGTAACAAAACTGCACATTTTTGAATTACCTTTTAATGTCCCCATCACAAGGCTGCACCTGTGTAATGATCATGCTGTTTAATCAGCCTCTTGATATGCCACACCTGTCAGGTGGATGGATTATTTTGGCAAAGGACAAATGCTCACTAACAGGGATATAAACAAATTTGAGCACAACATTTCACAGAAATAAGCTTAGGGAACATTTCTGGGATCTTTTATTTTTACATGTTGCATTTATATTTTTGTTCAGTGTATATGATCACATGTCTCTATTATGCATGATAATACTTTGGAACAAAGTTCCAAAATTAAAATCAATTGGAGTTGATTTCCTGGCGTTTTTATAGTCTTTTATGTCCAACAATTAAATTTTTTTTTTAGCTCAGAAAACTTGGGGGCCAAATAAAACCATTTGGCCCACGGGTCGCCAGTTGGGGACCTCTACGTTACATGAAAGAGTTTGACTAAGAGCTATACCTATAGAGGGCAGCAGAGTTCTTTAGAAAGTACATTCACCGAACAAACTCACTGTGGTGGTAAAGTGATTACAATCTCTCTCACTCTCTTTCTCTCTCTCATTCTCTCTCACGACTCCCTCCTCTCCCTTATCCCTCTCTCTCTCTGGCTATAAAGAATGTTCTACTCGTCAGGGACTGGCTAATTGATCCTGACATTTCCACAGCCTGATCATTGATAATTTCCTCCTGTCCTGAATATAAATGTGTGTAAATGTCTTTCTGAGTTTGCATGTGACTGAGTAGGAGTGTGGTGCATAGTGTGTGCCAGTGGAGGCTGCTGAGGGGAGAACTCATAATAATGGCTGGAACGGAGCGAATGAAATGGCATCAAACAGTGTTTGATACCATTCCACCTATTCCGCTCAGAATTTAATTGAGAATGACACATACCTTCCAATTCAACACTTGAATTTGAATTTAAGTAGTAAACAGGATACATGATTGCAATTCAAATTTGAAGTGAAATTCAATGAAATTCAAACGCCTCTCATGTTCTATATTAGGTGAAGCTTATGCACATATATGGTACATCTCGTACATAAAACATCAAACACATCATTATATACTGGCTGGGATTAAAAACAAAAATATAGGACAAAACACACATCCCGACAAGAGAGACACCACAACACTACATAAAGAGAGACCTAACAGCATAGCATGGCAGCAACACATGACAACACAGCATGGTATCAACACCACATAACAACATGGTAGCAAAACAACATGGTAGAAACACAAAACATGGTACGAACATTATTGGGCACAGACAACAGTACAAAGTCAAGAAGGTAGAAACAACAAAACATCACACAATGCAGCCACAACTGTCAGTAAGAGTGTCCATGATTGAGTCTTTGAATGAAGAGATGGAGATAAAACTGTCCAGTTTGAGTGTTTTTTGCAGCTCATTCCAGTCGCTAGCTGCAGCGAACTGAAAAGAGGAGTGACCCAGTGATGTGTGTGCTTTGGGAACCCTTAACAGAGTGTGACTGGCAGAACGGCTGTTGTATGTGGAGGATGAGGGCTGCAGTAGGTAATACTTAAGGGTAATAGTGAGTCGTTTTTTATTATTTTGTTTTAAGACTTAAGACTTGTTTCAAACTGTTAACCTTTGAATTGTTTCTTTAACCACGCAAAATGAATGGGTCAAAAATAAATGTTAATCCGTAATATGTTGAATTTTGAAGATCTGGTTGTGATCTTGTTGCCGCTGGGAGCTGGGACTGAGTCAGTGCTTTGAGTTGGTTGTTTATACAACGTTGGATAGGCAGAGTAGCGTAAAATCAAGATTACAACTTCAGCACTGTGATTGGCATAAATGCAGTTGAGGACTGATGGGAGATGTGCTAAAATAATCCAAATAAAATCATTGGGTTATGAATTAGTAACGAAGACGTTTGAGAGTGTGTGTATGTGTGTGTGTGTGGGGGTGCGTGCATGTGTGCGTGTAACTACCTGCTCCAGTCTCAAATTGGGCCAGGGTGTCACCACAGTGTCTAATGCAGACTGGGTCCTGCCTCCAGCCATACATAATAGAACAGGACAGGTCAATAGAGACTAGAGTTGGTGCTACAGTGTGGACTACTGTACTCTGTGTGTGTGTGTACTGGTAGTATACAGACTACTTTAACTGCTATAGTAAGGACTACTTTACTCTCTTTGTAGCTGAAAGTGGTATGGACTACTTGGCCATTCAGATCCCTCGGCAACATTAGTCTCCTGATGATTGACTGAGAACGTCTGCTTCTGTAAGAGATCTATACCCTCATACAGTAGGTGCAGGGACATCAAATCTATAAAATTCACAACCACATGAAATTTGCCTGATCTCTGGGGGCACTGAAAAGAGGGCAATCTCAGCCACTCAGAATGACCTTTTATGTCATCCATTTTCTTAATTGCGATGGGACTTCAGCTTTAAAAGCATTGGCTTATACTGTATTTCATGAAAAGCATTAGCTGGTGCACACACAGAGAAAATTATTTAGAGTACAGGTGCTGACTAACGGCAAATAAACTGTAAGCTATGAAAATAAATAAATAGAGTTGCACACAGTGCATTCGGAAAGTATTCAGAACCCTTGACTTTTTCTACATTTTGTTATGTTACAGCCTTATTCAAAAATGTATTAGAAAAAACACAATACCACATAATGACAAAGCAAAAATATGTTTTTTCTTTTTTAGCACATTTATTAAAAATAAAATACGGAAATATGAAAGGATCTCGATGTTACCTCCTCTCCTTAGTAGAGTAACATGCTGAATGCCTGTGTATTTGAGGGAGGAGATTTAAATATATATTTATATATTTCACCTTTATTTAACAAGGTAGGCTAGTTGAGAACAAGTTCTCATTTACAACTGCGACCTGGCCAAGATAAAGCACAGCAGTTTGACACATACAACAACACAGAGTTACACATGGAATAAACAAAGATACAGTCAATAATACAGTAAAAAAAAGAAAAGTCTATATGCAGTGAGTGCAAATGAGGTAAGATAAGGGAGGTAAGGCAACATATAGGCCATGGTGGCGAACTAATTACAGTATAGCAATTAGACACTGGAATGGTAGATATGCAGAAGATTAGTGTGCAAGTAGAGATACTGGGGTGCAAAGGAGCAAGATAAATAAATAAATACAGTATGGGGATGAGGTATTTGGATGAGCTGTTTACAGATGAGCTATGTACAGGTGCAGTGATCTGTGAGCTGCTCTGACAGCTGGTGCTTAAAGCTAGTAAGGGAGATATAAGACTCCAGCTTCATTGATTTTTGCAGTTAATTTCAGTCATTGGCAGCAGAGAACTGGAAGGAAAGGCAGCGAAAGGAGGAATTGGCTTTGGGGGTGACCAGTGAGATATACCTGCTGAAGTGCGTGCTATGGGTGGGTGCTGCTATGGTGACCAGTAAGCTGAGATAAGGCAGGGCTTTACCTAGCAGAGACTTGTAGATGACCTGGAGCCAGTGGGTTTGGCGACGAATATGAAGCGATGGCCAGCCAACGAGAGCATACAGGTCACAGTGGTGGGTAGTATATGGGGCTTTGGTGACAAAACGGATGGCACTGTGATAAACTGCATCTAATTTGTTGAGTAGAGTGTTGGAGGCTGTTTTATAGATGACATCGCCGAAGTCGAGGATCGGTAGGATAGTCAGTTTTACGAGGATATGTTTGGCAGCATGAGTGAAGGATGCTTTGTTGCGAAATAGGAAGCCGATTCTAGATTTAATTTTGGATTGGAGATGCTTAATGTGAGTCTGGATGGAGAGTTTACAGTCTAGCCAGAAACCTAGGTATTTGTCCACATATTCTAAGTCAGAACCGTCCAGAGTAGTGACGCTGGATGGGCGGGCAGGTGCGGGCAGTGATCGGTTGAAGAGCATGCACTTAGTTTTACTTGCATTTAAGAGCAGTTGGAGGCCACGGAAGGCGAGTTGTATGGCATTGAAGCTCGTCTGGAGGTTAGTTAACAGTGTCCAAAGAAGGGCCAGAAGTATACAGAATGGTGTCGTCTAAGTAGAGGTGGGTCAGAGAATCACCAGCAGCGAGAGCGACATCATTGATGTATAAAGAGAAGAGAGTCGGCCCGAGAATTGAACCCTGTGGCACCCCATAGAGACTGCAAGAGGTCCGGACAACAGGCCCTTCAATTTAACACACTGAACTCTATCAGAAAAGTAGTTGGTGAACCAGGTGAGGCAATCATTTGAGAAACCAAGGCTGTTGAAGCTGCCAATAAGAATGTGGTGATTGACAGTTGAAAGCCTTGGCCAGGTCGATGAATACGGCTGAACAGTAATGTCTCTTATCGATGGCGGTTATGATATCGTTTAGGACCTTGAGCGTGGCTGAGGTGCACCCATGACCAGCTTGGAAACCAGATTGCATAGTGGAGAAGGTACGGTGGGATTCAAAATGGTCGGTAATCTGTTTGTTGACTTGAGTTTCGAAGACCTTAGAAAGGCAGGGTAGGGTAGATATAGGTCTGTAGCAATTTGGGTCTAGAGTGTCTTCCCCTTTGAAGAGGGGGATGACCGCGGCAGCATTCCAATCTTTGGGAATCTCAGATGATACGAAAGAGAGGTTGAACAGGCTAGTAATAGGGGTTGCAACAATTTCTGCAGAAATTTTTTAAAAGAGAGGGTCAAGATTGTCTAGCCTGGCTGATTTGTAGGGGTCCAGGTTTTGCAGTTCTCTAAGAACATCAGCTATCTGGATTTGGATGAAGGAGAAATGGGGGAGGCTTGGGCGAGTTGCTGTGGGGAGTGCAGGGCTGTTGACCGGGGTAGGGGTAGCCAGGTGGAAAGCATGGCCAGCCGTAGAAAAATGCTTATTGAAATTCTCAATTATAGTGGATTTATCAGTGGTGACAGTGTTTCCTAGCCTCAGTGCAGTGGGCAGCTGGGAGGAGGTGCTCTTATTCTCCATGGACTTTACAGTGTACCAGAACTTTTTTGAGTTTATGCTACAGGATGCAAATTTCTGCTTGAAAAAGCTAGCCTTAGCTTTCCTAACTGCCTGTGTATATTTGTTCCTGACTTCCCTGAAAAGTTGCATATCACGGGGGCTATTCGATGCTAATGCAGAACGCCACAGGATGTTTTTGTGCTGGTCAAGGGCAGTCAGGTCTGGAGAGAACCAAGGGCTATATCTGTTCCTGGTTCTAGATTTTTTGAAAGGGGCATGCTTATTTAAGATGGCGAGGAAGGCACTTTTAAAGAATGACCAGGCATCCTCTACTGACGGGATGAGGTCAATATCCTTCCAGGATACCCGGGCCAGGTTGATTAGGAAGGCCTACACGCTGAAGTGTTTTAGGGAGCGTTTGATAGTGATGAGGGGTGGTCGTTTGACTGCAGACCCGTTACGGATGCAGGCAATGAGGCAGTGATCGCTGAGATCTTGGTTGAAAACAGCAGAGGTGTATTTGGAGGGCAAGTTGGTTAGGATGATATCTATTAGATGTCGACCGATTATGATATTTCAACGCCGATACCGATTATTGGATGGCCAAAAAAGGCGGTACCGATTAATCAGCCGATTTTTATTTATTTATTTGTAATAATGACAATTACAACAATACTGAATGAACACTTATTTTAACTTAATACAATACATCAATAAAATCAATTTAGCCTCAAATAAATAATGAAACATGTTCAATTTGGTTTAAATAATGCAAAAACAAAGTGTTGGAGAAGAAAGTAAAAGTGCAATATGTGCCATATAAAAAAGCTAACATTTAAGTTACTTGCTCAGAACATGAGAACATATGAAAGCTGGTGGTTCCTTTTAACATGAGGCTTCAATATTCCCAGGTAAGAAGTTTTAGGTTGTAGTTATTATAGGAATTATAGGACTATTTCTCTCTATACGATTTGTATTTCATATACCTTTGACTATTGGATGTTCTTATAGGCACTTTAGTATTGCCAGTGTAACAGTATAGCTTCCGTCCCTCTCCTCGCTCTTACCTTGGCTCGAATCAGGAACACATCGATAACAGCCACCCTCGAAGCAGCGTTGCCCATGCAGAGCAAGGGGAACAACTACTCCAAGTCTTAGAGCGAGTGACGTTTGAAACGCTATTTGCGCGCACCCCGCTAACTAGCTAGCCATTTCACATCGGTTACACCAGCCTAATCTCGGGAGTTGATAGGCTTGAAGTCATAAACAGCACAATGCTTGAAGCATTGAGAAGAGCTGCTGGCAAACGCACGAAAGTGCTGTTTGAATGAATGCTTACGAACCTGCTGGTGCCTACCATCGCTCAGTCAGACTGCTCTATCAAATCATAGACTTAATTATAACATAATAACACACAGAAATACGAGCCTTTGGTCATTAAAATGGTCGATTCCGGAAACTATCATTTCGAAAACAAAACGTTTATTTTTTCAGTGAAATACGGAACCGTTCCGTATTTTATCTAACGGATGGCATCCCTAAGTCTAAATATTGCTGTTACATTTTACAACCTTCAATGTTATGCCATAATTATGTACAATTCTGGCAAATGAATTATGGCCTTTGTTAGGAATAAATGGACTTCACACAGTTCGCAATGAGCCAGGCAGACGAAACTGCTGCGTATACCTGGACTGCTTGCACGGAACGCAAGAGAAGTGACACAATTTCCCTAGTTCTAAGAAATTCATGTTAGCAGGCAATATTAACTAAATATGCAGGTTTAAAAATATATACTTATGTATTGATTTTAAAGAAAGGCATTGATGTTTATGGTTAGGTATATTGGTGCAACGACAGTGCTTTTTTTGCAAATGCGCTTGTTAAATCATCACCCGTTTGTCGAAGTAGGCTGTGATTCAATGAGAAATTAACAGGCACCGCATCGATTACATGCAACGCAGGACACGTTAGATAAACTAGTAATATCATCAACCATGTGTAGTTAACTAGTGATTATGTTAAGATTGATTGTTTTTCATAAGATAAGTTTAACGCTAGCTAGCAACTTACCTTGGCTTCTTGCTGCCCTCGCGTAACAGGTAGTCAGCCTGCCACGCAGGCTCCTCATGGAGTGCAATGTAAGGCAGGTGGTAAGAGCGTTGGACTAGGAACTGAAAGGTTGCAAAAACGAATCCCTGAGCTGACAAGGTAAAAATCTGTCATTCTGCCCCTGAACAAGGCAGTTAACCCACCGTTCCTAGGCCGTCATTGAAAATAAGAATGTGTTCTTTACTGACTTGCCTAGTTAAAAAAATTATAATAATAATTTAAAAAATAATAAAAATTAAAAAAAAATATCTGCAAGTCGGTGTCCAAAAATACCGACTTCCTTCCTAGAGCACAAAGATGTTGTCACAAATCCCACCGAAGGTGGCTCCCCTGCCTGCTCGGGCGGCGCTCGGCGGTCGTCGTCACCGACCTACTAGCCGCCGCTGATCCCTTTTTCCTTTTTGTTTGGTATGTCTTATTGTTTGCACCTGTTCCTCATTTGGCCTTTTGATTTTGGTTATTTAAGCCTGGTTAGCCCGCCCAGTGTTGTGCGGGATTATTTTAGCATCAGGTTGTGTTTTTGTAGTTGGATGTGCTGGCGATTAATTACTTAATATTCTATGCATGCTGTGCACCTGTTTTGGGCACTTGGCATTTTTTCCACGCCGTTTGTGTTGGCGTTGATCGTGTTGTGTTTTTGTTTAAATAAACACAAAGTTGCGTACCTCTGCTCTCTGCGCCTGACTCCTACCACCACACCTAGCAACCGTCTGACAGATGTACTGTATCTCCACCATGTAAAATGTTAAAAAACTGTTGGATTTGAAAATGAAAACAAAGAAGTGAAACTACCAAGGGGCACTGTTCTGATGTTATTTAGAAAATTGCCACCGTGTTTTACTGGTATTGCTGGAAAAATAACCTTTTCGAATTATTTTGTAATTTGTATTTTTGCTAAACACAGCACAATGCTAAAATAAAAGTGTGTGCGTTGATGTATGTATGTGCATGACTGTTCATATATGTGTGTTCGTGTGTGTATGTGCACATGTGTGTGTGTGGCATGCTTAAGCGTGTGTACTGATGTGTGTGTTTATGTGTATAGGCCCTGTAAGCCTCTGCTATACAAATATTACTGAAAAAGATGAATGAGATCAAATAGGCAGTTGGTAAAGAGAGTGCTAACAGTGGAATGACCTTTTGTAGGTGCATAAGCTCTCCCTCTGCTCGGTGCAACATGAAACGCCAACCTCTTCACAGCAGGATCTCTTCATAGAAACAAGGTGGCCCTGTGACGGTGACTGTGTTAACTGGAAACCTCAAGTGGAGAGGTTTCATAACATAATTTCATTAGCACAGCATGGAGGAGAATAATAAAGAGATGACAGTTAATACAAATTATATCAATTGAAATGTGAAATAAGGGTGAAATAATATTAGTTTTTTGTCTCCCATAGTAATTATTTATCTCTGTAGCTAGGTTTCTATCAAACTGACTTGATAAAAAGGCTGTGAGTGATGACGTAGTGTACATAAAAATGCATTTTGCAGGTAAATTCCCATGTATCAAATAAACCATAGAAGTTAAATGGGTTTCCATCACATTTTCACAAAAAATGGCAGTGTCCCCTTATGGCGTTATATAGAGAGTGAATCCTTGGAGCGTGCGCTCTAGCCAACAGCACTATTTGCGCGCTGTTGGCTAGAGAGCATGTACAGCCTACATGACAATATTATGGACAAAAGAGCAAGATTAGACACCAGACTCTCACAATATTCACTACCCTGTGAAGTTCATCATAACTTTTTTTCATCTGTAGTCTAATAAACTGAATGCTTTCCCGACATATCATTGCTTGACTCCAAGTTTACTTTGATATAATTAAGCAATAAGACCAGAGGAGATGTGCTATATGGCCAATATACCATGGCTAATGGTTGTTCTTATACACGACTGCCTGGACACAGCACTTGGCTGTGGTATATTGGCCGTATATCACAAACCCCAAACCCCTTAACCGCCTTATTGATATTATAAACTGGTTAACAACGTAATTAGAGCAGAAGAAATAAACATTTTGTCATACCAGTCTGCTATACCACGGCTATCAGCCAATCAGCATTCAGGGCTCGAACCACCCAGTTTATAATGGTTATAATATCAATATTTGCACATAAAGGCGCTTCCACCACCATTTCTTGCACACAAAATTTTACTGACACAAAAAGATCCCACGATGTCAAATGAACAAATTATCTGCCGGCATTTAGAAAATTGTACTGAAACATCCTGTTTCCATCACAGCTGTCATGATTTTTTAGTTTTATAGGGTATGACTTTACTCGCATAACTGTGGATGAAAACGTGGTTTGTGACTGATTCACTGTTTGTGACTGATGTCTGACTATATGGATGATTCTACAGAAGTGATGTAAATTGCTGTCCCACCCCCCCAAAAAACAATAAAAAAACAGTTAAGTCTCCATACCTAAGACATGTTTTTTACATCATGATATGTTCTTAAACATTCCAAGGCAATAACAAACACATTGTTAAATTAATATAGTACAAATTCATTGTTTAACTATTCCTAATGAGAGGTGGTTGTCCCATTACCTGACTCCTAAACTCCATGTTTGAAAATAAAGCAATTCATGATTTTAGTAAAAAGAAAATTGCACTGTTATATCAACTGAACATCTTGACTTGAAAGATACTGATCTAATTAGTAGTTTTGTTTATTTAAAAACATATTTCTCAAACAAATTCTGTCCCACTTTCTGATGTCACTACTAAAACACACACATTAAAAGACTGTAAAATGAATGTGCCCTAAGCCACAACCCTACAAATACCACCAGGTGATGGGATTAAACCCCTCTCCAGCATGGCCACATGTTGAGTAGTTTGTCTGCAAGCATTCTGGAGAACATTTGTGAGTTTGTTAGTAAATCTTCATGTATTTTTAAGAAGTGTCACTACCGAACATCTAATATTTCAAGAAATATGTAAAGTACAGTTTTTGAACTCAAATATACCTTTGCTAGGATGTACATTGTCCGAATGAAAGCTAGCCAGCTATATGCTAACTATATGGATTCATTCAAGTAAGTCTATAAGTCTAAATGGTTTTAACCGAAACGGTCACAACCGAAACAATTGACACCATATAGATAGTAGGAAGACTTATCTTTTGCATCTGTGCCATTATGGCATCTCCATTAGTTGCAATTGCCATGCTCTACCAACTGAGCTACAGAGGATCCTCACCAACACCATAGTGCCCTCAAAGCTCATCACTAAGCTAAGGACCCTGGGACTAAACACCCCCCTCTGCAACTGGATCCTGGACTTTCTGACGGTGACCCCCAAGGTTGGAAGGGGAGGTAACAACACATCCGCCACGCTGATCCTCAACACGGGGGCCCCTCAGGGGTGCATGCTCAGTCCCCTCCTGTACTCCCTGTTCACTCATGACTGGCCAGGCATGACTCCAACACAATCATTACGTTTGGAGATGACACAACAGTGGTAGGCCTGATCACCGACAACGATGAGACAGCCTATAGGGAGGAGGTCAGAGACCTGGCCGTGTGGTGCCAGGACAACAATCTCTCCCTCAACGTGATCAAGACAAAGGAGATGATTGTGGACTACAGGAAAAGGATGACCGAGCACTCTCATCGACAGGGCTGTAGTGGAGCAGGTTGAGAGCTTCAAGTTCCTTGCTGTCCACATCACTAACAAACTAACACGGTCCAAACACCCCAAGACAGTCGTGAAGAGGGCACACCAAAATGTATTCCCCCTCAGGAGACTGAAAAGATTTGGCATGGGTCCTCAGATCCTCAAAAGGTTCTACAGCTGCATCATCAAGAGCATCCTGACTGGTTGCATCACTGCCTGGTATGGTAACTGCTCGGCCTCCGACCGCAAGGCACTACAGAGGGTAGTGCGTACGGCCCAGTACATCATTGGGGCCAAGCTTCCTGCCATCCAGGACCTCAATACCAGGAGGTGTCAGAGGAAGGCCCTAAAAATTGTCAACGACTCCAGCCACCCTAGTCATAGACTGTTCTCTCTGCTACTGCACGGCAAGCGGTACTGGGGCGCCAAGTCTAGGTCCAAGAGGCTCCTAAACAGCTTCGACCCCCATCTAATCAAATGGCTACCAATATCACGTTTCAGGTAAGACCCAAATGCAGACTGTGTTGAAGTAACAATGTTTTTACAGCAACAGGGGCAGGCAAACGACAGATCAAGGCAGGCAGGGGTAAGAAAATCAGAGGATGGAGGAGGGCGAGAAAAAGAGAGACTGGAAAAAGCAGGAGCTGACCTGGTTGACTTGACAAACAAGACAAACTGGCAACAGACAAACAGAGAACACAGGTATAAGTACCCAGGGGATAATGGGGAAACAGGAGACAAGGGGCAGTAAGACATGGTTTTAACTCTAGACACAGAAAAGGTAGGAAAAATACAGAGGGTACGGGGCGGTAAGTGGGGTTCCCGGGAAGCCGGGCTTACGGCTCTGTTACCAGCCGGGTTACTGAGGGGTTGAGAGGTTACCATCATGGTAGGCTGCCTAGTAGGCAACCCACTTGCTCCCGCAAAATGTCCAATGTTTGGTCGTGATGTTCGGCCGTGACCTGGAACCCCTTCATCAGACCGCAAAGCAACTCCTCGTGCCTACCAATTGTGTCTCCTTAGGAGGAGATGGCATAGCGGAGCTGGTTCCAGTCTACTGGGCCAGTCATGGCCAGTTCGTACTATCACGTTTCAGTTAAGACCCAAATGTAGACTGTGTTGAAGTAACAATGTTTATTACAGCAACAGGGACAGGCAAACGACAGGTCAAGGCAGGCAGGGGTCAGAAAACCAGAGGTGGGGTAACAGTACCGGACGGCGAGCAGGCTCAGGGTCAGGGTAGGGAGAGGTCAAATAATCCAGAGGTGGGGCAAAGGTACAGGTCGGCAGGCAGGCTCAGGAGCAGGCAGAGTGGTCAGACAGTCTGACTCAGAGTCAGGACAGGCAAGGGTCAAAACCAGGAGGGCGAAAAAAAGAGAGACTGGAAAAAGCAGGAGCTGAGACACAAAACGCTGGTTAACTTGACAAACAAGACGAACTTGCAACAGACAAACAGAGAACATAGTACCCAGGGGATAATGGGGATAATGGGGAAAATGGGCAACACCTGGAGGGGGGGGTCGAGACAAGGACAAGGACTGGTGAAACAGATCAAGGCATGACAACCAAGGCTATTTGCATTGCCCCCTCCCCCCTTTTCCGTGACTAACCGGTGCCCCCGCACATTGACTCTGTACCGGTACCCCCTGTATATAGCCTCGCTATTGTTATTTTACTGCTGCTCTTTATTTATTTGTTATTTTTATTTCTTATTTTTTGTGGTATTGTTCTTCAAACTGCATTGTTGGGTAAGGGCTTGTAAGTAACCATTTCACTGTAAGGTCTATACCTGTTGTATTTGGCGCATGTGACAAAGTAAATTTGATTTGATGTGGGTAGTGGACAAATGCACACTTCAGAAGAAAAGTGAAGAGTATTGCGATGCATAGTCAGCACGGTGCTCCAACCGTCCAAGAGCTCAAACATTGAAGTTTATAATGTGCTGCACTTTACTGTGCTGCACTGATATAAATGTGTTTCCCACCCCCAATTACCCATATAGAGAAGATTTAACCCTTGTGTTGTCTTAAGGGGTCAAAAATGACCCGCCACTATGTTTAACAGCAAAGAAAACCCCCTAATTGATATTTTTCAACTTGAAATTTGATGAGTTTTCCTAGAGTGACCCCAACATTAGAAAAAGTGAAACATTGCCTTTGTTCATATTTCCATGAAAGCTGTACACCACCAGGGTACAAAGGTTGTCTTAGGGTCATTTTTGTCCCATCGTGTATTGAAATCATTACACACCACAAAAACCACAAAGACACACACACACAATGAGAAATTGAGATTGTGTGCTACTGATTGAACTCAGACAAAACTAAAACTTTCTTGTGCACATCTTTCCTCCATGACCCCAGACAGACAAAATAAACAACATTTCAGACAAAATAAACATTTCTTGAAAGCATTGTTTACTAATAGGGAATGCAGTCAGAGGCTATAAAGGTGCTGCAGATAACAGTCCCCCTTGTTTTCTCTTTGCTGAAGCCCTGAGTGCACGTTTCACTGCCCAACAGGTCGTAGATCTGATTTATTCAGATGTCCAGGGGGAACAAGAGAACAATGATTTAGAAGAGGAGGAGGTATCTGAAGAAGAAGATGGGGAAGAATACAACCCAGAGCACGATGCATCATCTTCAGATGAAGAAGAAATCCCCAAGCTGAAAGAGAGACATTTTTGTCAAAGAACAGCAAAATAACATGGTCCTTGTCACCATATGACAACCAAGGCAGGATGGCAGCACAAAATGGGATGACCCCAGGGCCCACAAGACATGCAGTTGCCCATGCCCAGGACATCGCCTCAACATTCTACATGTTCATCACACCAGCCATCGAAAAAATAATCCTGGAGATGTCAAATTTGGAGGGTTTCCGTAAATATGGAGACAACTGGAAAAGGATGGATGAGATTGATCTGCGTGCCTATATAGGGCTGCTAATCTTAGCGGGTGTGTATAGGTCCCGAGGCATTGCTACATGTAGTCTCTGGGATGCAGAGAGTGGAAGGGTGATTTTCCATGCCACGATGCCACTTAAAGTCTTTCACACTTTCTCAAGACTGCTACGATTTGATAACCGTGAGTCAAGACCTGCAAGACATGTGAGAGACAAACTGGTGGCCATAAGAGAGGTCTGGGAGAAGTGGGTGGAGCGTCTGCTATACCTCTACAACCCTGGGCCTGAAGTAACAGTGGATGAGCAACTGGTTTCATTCAGAGGCACATTTTTATTTTCATATCTGTAATGTAAGTGATTTTCACTGTTAATTTAATTATGTATTGCTGTAATATCATTGATTTATGTGATTGTTTTCTGTGACACTGATACTGATAGTAATCTCTTTTGTCAAAAGGTCACTGTCCTTTCCGGGGCTATATGCCCAGCAAGCCAGCAACGTATGGCATCAAGATATGGGTGGCCTGTGATGCACAATCCAGCTACGCTTGGAAGATGTAAGTCTTCACAGGGAAGCCAACCAGTGGAGTCTCGGAGAAGAACCAGGGGATGCGGGTTGTACTTGATGTGACAGATGAACTGAGGGGGCACAATGTCAAGTGTGACAATTTCTTCACCTCTTATGAACTCAGCCAGCAGCTCCTGAAGAGGAAGATCACCATGGTTGGCACAGTTAGAAAGAACAAGCATGAGTTCCCCCCTGCACTCCTCGCAACAAGGGGGAGAGAGGCCTTCTCATCAATGTTTGCCTTCACCCCCACTACCACTCTAGTTTCTTACCTCACAAAGAGGAACAATAATGTGGTCCTTCTGAGCACACTGCACAAAGCATCTGAGATCAGTGATCGTGAGGACAGGAAGCCAGCCGTCATTCTGGACTACAACTACAACAAAGGAGGCGTGGATAACCTGGCCAAGGTGATTGGAATTTACAGCTGCAGGAGAATGACTGCTCGCTGACCCCTTGTCATCTTCCATAACATCATTGATGTGTCCTCATACAATGCCTTTGTGATATGGAACAAGATCAACCCTACCTGGATGCCTGATAAGCAGAACAAGAGGAGGGTGTTCATGGAGCAGCTGGGAAAGGCACTTTTAACCCCACACATTCAAAGAAGGGAGCGCGTCCCCCGCACAGCAGCCTCTGCAGCGCTTGTGAAAGCTGTTCAGGGGGCTGAATCTTATCCTGATCCATCTGAGGCTGCAGCTGGGGCAGGCAAGAGGAGGAGATACCAATTCTGCCCCCCAAAGAAGGACTGTAAAACAAATACTATGTGCTGCACATGTGAGAAATACATCTGCAAAGTCCATGCACACACACTTGCATACTGTCCTACATCTGTTAGAGTTGGTTGATTTATGTTCTTCTCATTTTTGTTTTGTATCTATTATCTTATTTTATTATTATTTATTGTTGTAGTTTATACACCTTGTGGGGGAGCAAAACATTTTGAGAAGGCTTGTATTTTTTTAGTTGAATTCCTCATTGTACAGTATATAAGTGTACTGCCAAAAAAGTTCAAGAATGTTATTGTTTCCCTTCCATAAAATGCATTCAAAACTACTTTCTGTACATTTTTGCTACTTTCTTAGGCTATAGAAGTGCTATCTCTTGCTAAAAAATGTATGGTTTACACCTATGCAGAACCTTTAGCAATAATAATAATAACAATAATAAACCTCTACTTTAGTAGAGAAAAAAATTATGACAGGTGTGTTGTAATAAAAAATGAGTGGTGTCCACTGATTAAAAGCAGTCTTTCTGCATTATGAAGAGGGAAAACCCAGATATTCACAAAGTTTGTGATGAATGACAGGTTGTTTCTTCATGCAAAATAGATTTGGGGTTTAAAATTAAATTAAACAGATTTATTTTAGAGGGTTTAGTGAAGGCGGGTCATTTTTTACCCTTAGGACAAAGGGAGTATACAGAATGTTAAGACTACACAAGGGTTAAGCTACCAGTTCCCAACAGACAACTAGACAGACCAGATAGACACTAGAGGAAACCCAGATAACTTGGCTGCTTTAGAGAATGATGAAGGAAAAAAGGAAAAAGAACAGAGAGAGAGAGAGAGACATAGAGAGAGAGAGAGAGAGGGAGAGAAAGGGAGAGAGAATAAATAAATATATTAATGTTGATTTATTTTCCCTTTGTACTTTAACTATTTGCTCATCGTTACAACACTGTATATAAACTAATGTTTTTATTATTTTGGAACTTTTGGGAGTGTAATGTTTACTGTTAATTTTTTTAATTGATTATTTCACTTTAGTTTATTCTCTATTGCACTTGCTTTGGCAATATAAACATATGTTTCCCAGGCCAATAAAGCCCTTTGAATTGAATTGATAGAGGGAGGGGGGAAACAAGAGAAAGAGAAGAGAGAGGGGGAGAGAGAGCGAGAGTGAGATGTCCGTGGTGATCTAGCCAGTATAGTCTATGTTCAGACGTTTGTAATCCAGTATTCATAAACTGGGCTGTGAAGGTGAGCTGGATTCTGAAATAATTTTCTGTTTTCATTTGAAATGGGTTAAAGGGTTAGACTGGAGGGGAAACAGAAAAATACATGTTTATTGATAACGCTGTGTGTGCCTCTCTGTGTGAGACAGTCATGACTGAATGTTGTGTGAGGTTTGTCATGTTTTTTTGTTGGTTTGTGTATATGTGGCTGTTAGTTTAGTTAAGCATTTCCATTATAAAAATGATATATAGCATGCTATCTCAGAAAAATATAGGGAGAAAGAGAGAGAGTAATGTAGAGAAAGACATTTAGGAAGGGTACGAGGGTGGAACTAAGAGTGATGAATAAAAATAGAAAGGGATAAATATAGCGAGAGAGGAAAGAAAAGGGAAAAAGGAGGGTGAGAGTGATGGATAAAGAACAGAGAGACCTGACTGTTGTGTCCATTCAAATTAAAAAGGGCTTGCTGTGCTGCAATTTGGTAATTGATTTTCACTGAATGAATACAGCAATCTAAGCAATGTCTCACCTTTAACACTCCAAATTTCTCATAAAGTTAATCATCTCTTTCCACATTGACACATTGTCTGAATCTCATATGACACCCGAATTGCGTTATAGTGCACTACTTTTGAACAGAGCCCATAGTATATAGGGAATAGAGGGTGCCTTCTGGGATGCACTGCACATTTGGGATGCACAACATTTTTCAACATTGAAACATAATCTCCCAATAAGCGGTTGCTGTTCTAAACCCCAATAGAGAAACTTCCACATACATTCATCCTATTTATATGTCTGTATATATTAGAGTAATTTATATCTAACAGGAGAGCTCACCTTCAAACCTCTCTCTATCTCTCTATCGCTCTCTCTGTCTCTCTGTCTGTCTTTGTCTGTCTCACCTTAGAGTGATTTATATAGTACCCCAGAGATCATCCCCTCCCTTTAGTAGATCACATTTGAAACAGTAACACAACATTCTGAAAACATTAACATGTAACAGGTGTCATGGAGTCCTGACAGGGTTTTGAGTTAATTGGGTCTCCAGTCCCACCGTGAGGTAATTAGTACTTACTGTAATGTAATTGATCTAACATGGTTCTTTCTGAGATGGATGGCTGTAATTGGCTGACAGCTCTTTCATTTCCTAACGTCAACCTCCTGCTATGCGTCTCCTTGGAGACCAGTCAGGAAACATGTCAGAAGTTTCTGCTATTTAATTGAAATCATCTTTAAAATTATAATTGGGAAAGGAAAGAAAAAGACACATGCACACGCGCACACACACACACACATCGGTTTTGTTCACTCAACTTTCTCTTTCTCAGTCTCTTTCTTGTCTTTCTTCTCTCTGTCGCTCTATCTGCACCCCTCCCCTATTCTTTGATGTTAGGTATTATTCATAATGTCCCAAATCCGAACCATCAACTTATTCATTTTAAGTTGTTGACAGACTATTGAAAACCAAAGAAACATTTTACCATGAAATTGGCCCCAACTCCCAACTGTTTACTGTGTCCTTTTAAATCAGGTAGGCATGTTTCTTCATATGATGTGGGAGTGCCCTGCAGTTAAATGCTACTGGGACAAAGTTACAAAATGTACATTAAAGAGCATGAATGGAAATATTCAATGCTTCGCACCTACATGTAACTTAACAATGATTGCTCCTTGAATCTCTCAATCAATTTTATTTATTTATTTTATTTCCAAAGGGAGTCATGCTGAGACCAAAGACTATTTTACAGATGAGCCATGCATACACATCAATACACACATCAATACACAAGAAGCAAAACATAATCATAGAAAACAAACACATTATTCAGTAAAAAGGTCTTCAATCAGCCTTTGATATGTAAACATTAAGTGGCTAAGATACTGTAGAATAGTATAGAATACAGCAGAGGTTCCCAAACGGTTTATAGTCCCGTACCCCTTCAAACATTCAACCTCCAGCTGCATACCCTATCTAGCACCAGGGTCAGCACACTCGCAAATGTTGTTTTTTGCCATCATTGTAAGCCTGCCACACACACACACTATACGATACATTTATTAAACATAAGAATGAGTGTGAGTTTGTCACAACCTGGCTCGTGGGAAGTGACAAAGAGCTCTTATAGGACCAGGGCACAAATAATAATACAATAATAATCAATAATTTTGCTCTTTATATAGCCATCTTACATATAAAACCTTATTTGTTCATCAAATTGTGAATAACTCACCACAGGTTAATGAGAATGGTGTGCTCTAAAGGATGCACATAACTCTGCAATGTTGGGTTGTATTGGAGAGAGTCTCAGTCTTAAATCATTTCCCACACACAGTCTGTGCCTGTATTTAGTTTTCATGCTAGTGAGGGCCGAGAATCCACTCTCACATAGGCACGTGGTTGCAAAGGGCATCAGTGTCTTAACAGTGCGATTTGCCAAGACAAGAAACGCTGAGTGCAGCCATATCCAGAAATCTGGCAGTGGCTTCTGATTAAATTCAATTTTCACAGCGGTGGCATGTTGCAATTTTGATGAGGCTCTCTTGTTCAGATATCGGAAAGTGGACTGGAGGCAGGGCATGAAAGGGATAACGAATCCAGTTGTTTGTGTTGTCCGTTTCAGGAAAGTACCTGGGTAATTGCGCACCCAGCTCACGCAGTTGCTTCGCTATATCACATTTGACATTGTCTGTAAGCTTGAGTTCATTTGCACACAAAAAATCATACATTGATGGAAAGACCTGTGTGTTGTCCTTGTTAATGCAGACAACAAAAGAGCTCCAACTTCTTAATGTCACGACTGTGACGGATGGTGGCGCCCCTCCTCGGCCGGGCGGGGCTCGGCGGTCGTCGTCGCCGAACTACTAGCTGCCATCGATCCCTGTTTTGTTTCACTTTCGTTTGGTTAGGTCTAGGTAGGCACGCACCTGTTTTGGGTTAGTCATTAGAAAGGGGGGGTTATTTAGGTTAGCGTAGGATGTATGGTTTTTGTACGTGATTGTGTTTCTCTGTTTGCTTTGCTTGGTGACACTCTGATTTTGTATTTTGCAGTAGTGCGTGTGTTTGCACCAACAGTGTTTTGTCCCCTGTGTTTGGGGCACCTTGTTTTGTTGTGCGCTTTGATCGCTGTTTTGGGAAGGCTTGTGTTTTTGCCGTTGTGCTTATTAAAGCCACTACCCTGTATCGCAGCTTCCTGCATTTGATTCCTCACCCACTACACCCAAGCCTGACAGAAATCACGTACCCTAACGTAATGGAGTCAGCAGGAGCTTCAGCGCCAGCCATGTCCATGGAGGAAACCGTGGACCAACACTCTACCCTGCTCCACCGGCTGGGTAACGCC
This sequence comes from Salmo trutta, assembly GCF_901001165.1. Lineage (NCBI taxonomy): Eukaryota > Metazoa > Chordata > Actinopteri > Salmoniformes > Salmonidae > Salmo > Salmo trutta. The sequence continues at coordinate 36,979,081 of NC_042960.1, read as the reverse complement.
ATGGATCAGGTGTTGGCGCGCCTGGAGAGCTGGGACCGACGCGCTCTCGGCCCCCCGATCGCGGCAGTCCAACAGCCTGCGCCCCCCCCAGCACCCACAGCTCCCAGTACCAGTGGGGTGAAGCTCGCCCCCCCCCCCAGGGAGTACGATGGAACGGCCGCTGGGTGTAAGGGCTTCTTACTCCAGTTGGAGTTATACCTGGCGACCGTTCGTCCCCCTCCCTCGGGGGAGGAGAGCGTCAGCGTCCTCGTCTCCTGTCTCACGGGTAAGGCCCTGGAATGGGCAAACGCCGTGTGGGACAGTCCGGACTCAGCCAGGGACAACTACCCAGAGTTCACCCGCCGCTTTCGGGCAGTATTCGATCATCCCCCGGAGGGGAGAGCGGCGGGTGAGCGGCTGTTTCACCTGAGGCAGGAGACGAGGAGCGAGCAGGATTTCGCTCTCGAGTTCCGGACCCTGGCCGCGGGAGCAGGGTGGAATGAGAGGGCCCTTATAGACCACTACCGTTGTAGTTTGAGGGAGGACGTCCGCCGGGAATTATCCTGTCGGGACACGACTCACACACTGGACCAACTGGTGGATCTGTCCATCCGACTGGACAATCTGCTGGCCGCCCGCGGACGTCCGACCCGGGCCCTGCTCATTCCACCCTCCAGCCCTCCTGCTCCCACGCCTATGGAGATAGGGGGGGCAGCAGCCAGGAAGACTGGAGGGGGGGGGGTCGCTCCTGCACCTCATGTGGTCGCAGAGTGCACACTGTGGACCGGTGCTGGGGAGACTCCCCTAGGAGTCCAGACGGCAGGCAGAGCGCTCCTTTGACACCTCAGGTGAGTCAGCACCAGCCTCACCCAGAGCCCCCTGTACGTCACATGTATGTGTCAGTGTCTTTCCCTTGTTTCTCCCCTCACTCCCGGTTTAAGGCGCTAGTCGATTCAGGCGCAGCAGGGAGTTTTATGGACCGTGGGGTCACGGCTAAGTTAGGGATTCCCCTGGTCCAGTTGGACCAACCCTTCCCCATACACGCCCTAGACAGTCGACCACTAGGGTCGGGGCTGGTCAGGGAGGTCACTGTACCTCTGGTCATGGTAATGCGGGGGGGTCATGAGGAGCGGATTAGTCTTTTCCTCATCGATTCCCCAGCGTTTCCAGTGGTTCTAGGGATTCCCTGGCTAGCCACTCACAACCCTAAGATTTCGTGGGGACAGAGGGCTCTTAAGGGGTGGTCAAATGAGTGCTCGGGCAGGTGCATAGGAGTTTCCATCGGTGCGACTACGGTGGAGAGTCCAGACCAAGTCTCCACCGTGCACATTCCCTCAGAATATGCCGATTTGGCTATCGCCTTCAGTAAAACGAAGGCGACCCAATTACCACCTCATCGACGAGGAGACTGTGCGATAAACCTCCTGGTGGGCGCTGCCCTTCCTCGTAGTCACGTTTATCCCCTGTCTCAGGAGGAGACAGCGGCTATGGAGACATACGTCACTGAATCCTTGAGGCAGGGATACATTCGGCCATCTCACTCACCCGTCTCCTCGAGCTCCTTTTTCGTGAAGAAGAAGGAGGGAGGTCTGCGCCCGTGCATTGACTATAGAGGTCTAAATGCCATCACAGTGGGTTTCAGTTACCCACTACCTCTCATCGCCTCGGCGATGGAGTCATTTCACGGGGCGCACTTCTTCACGAAATTGGATCTCAGGAGCGCATATAATCTGGTGCGTATCCGAGGAGGGGACGAGTGGAAAACTGCATTTAGTACCACATCTGGCCATTATGAGTACCTCGTCATGCCGTATGGGTTAAAGAATGCTCCCGCAGTCTTTCAATCCTTTGTGGACGAGATTCTCCTGGACCTGCTCGGTCAGGGTGTAGTGGTGTACATCGATGACATTCTGGTCTACTCCGCTACACGTGCCGAGCATGTGTCTCTGGTGCGTAAAGTGCTTGGGCAACTGGTGGAGCATGACCTATACGTCAAGGCTGAGAAATGTGAGTTTTCCAAACCAGCCGTCTCTTTCTTGGGGTATCGCATTTCCTCATCAGGGGTAGTGATGGAATGTGACCGCGTCTCAGCCGTGCGTAATTGGCCGACTCCCACCACGGTGAAGGAGGTGCAGCGGTTTTTGGGATTTGCCAATTACTACCGGAGGTTTATCCGGGGCTTTGGGCAGGTGGCGGCTCCCATTACCTCACTGTTGAAGGGGGGCCCGGTGCGGTTGCAGTGGTCCGCGGAGGCGGACAGGGCCTTTAGTCGTCTGAAGGTTTTGTTCACCGACGCCCCGGTGCTGGCGCACCCGGACCCCTCTTTGCCCTTCATAGTGGAGGTGGACGCGTCCGAGGCTGGGGTAGGAGCCGTGCTGTCCCAGCGCTCGGGCGCCCCCCCCAAGCTCCGCCCCTGCGCCTTCTTCTCTAGGAAGTTGAGTCCGGCGGAGCGTAACTATGATGTGGGGGACAGGGAGCTGTTGGCTGTGGTCAGAGCCCTGAAGGTGTGGAGACATTGGCTTGAGGGGGCGCGCCACCCTTTTCTCATCTGGACTGACCACCGCAATCTGGAGTACATCCGGGCGGCGAGGAGACTGAACCCGCGTCAAGCCAGGTGGGCGATGTTCTTTACGAGATTTCGGTTTAACATCTCGTATATCCCAGGTTCCCGGAACACTAAGGCCGACGCACTGTCTCGTCTCCATGACGCCGAGGAACGGTCCACCGAGCCCACGCCCATCCTTCCAGCCTCCTGCCTGGTGGCACCGGTGGTCTGGGAGGTGGACGCGGACATCGAGCGGGCGTTACGGACGGAGCCTACTCCTCCGCAGTGTCCAGTGGGTCGTAAGTACGTTCCGCTCGGTGTTCGCGATCGGCTGAGTCGGTGGGCTCACACGCTTCCCTCCTCGGGTCACCCAGGGGTTGAGCGGACGGTGCGTGGTCTTAGTGGGAGATACTGGTGGCCCACCTTGGTGAAGGACGTGAGGCACTATGTCTCCTCCTGTTCGGTGTGCGCTCAGAGTAAGGCTCCCAGGCACCTGCCTAGAGGGAAATTACAACCCCTCCCGGTTCCACAACGACCATGGTCCCACCTGGCGGTGGATTTCTTGACCGATCTCCCGCCGTCTCAGGGCAACACTACGATCCTGGTCGTTGTGGACCGGTTTTCTAAGTCCTGCCGTCTGATTCCGTTACCCGGTCTTCCTACGGCCCTGCAGACCGCGGAAGCCTTATTCACCCACGTCTTCCGGCACTACGGGGTGCCCGAGGATATCGTCTCAGATCGAGGCCCCCAGTTCACGTCCCGAGTGTGGCGGGCGTTTATGGAGCGGCTGGGGGTTTCAGTCAGTCTGACCTCGGGGTTTCACCCCGAAAGTAATGGGCAGGTGGAAAGGGTAAACCAGGAGGTGGGCAGGTTCCTGCGGTCCTATTGCCAGGACCGGCCAGGGGAGTGGGCAAGGTTCGTGCCATGGGCCGAAATGGCTCAGAACTCTTTGCGCCACTCCTCCACCAACATGTCACCATTCCAATGTGTGTTGGGTTATCAGCCGGTCCTGGGGCCATGGCATCAAAGCCAGACGGAGGCCCCTGCGGTGGAGGAATGGGTGGAGCGCTCAAGGGAGACCTGGAACGCTGTGCAGGAATCCCTGGAACGAGCCAGGGAGCGACAGAAAGCGAGCGCTGACCGGCACCGCAGCGAGGCCCCCGTGTTCACCCCAGGGGAGAGAGTCTGGCTCTCGACCCGGAACCTGCCCCTCCGCCTGCCCTGCCGGAAGCTGGGTCCGCGGTTTGTGGGGCCATTTAAAGTCCTGAGGAGAATAAACGAGGTGTGTTAGAGATTACAACTTCCTTCTTATTATCGTATTAACCCCTCGTTTCATGTGTCTCTCCTCAGGCCGGTGGTAGCTGGTCCACTGCAGGAAAATGAGGTACGGGAGGTCCCTCCACCCCCCCTGGACATCGGGGGGGCCCCGGCGTACACAGTCTGATCCATCTTGGACTCCAGACGCCGGGCGAGGGGCCTGCAGTACCTCGTGGACTGGGAGGGGTACGGCCCGGAGGAGAGGTGCTGGGTACCGGTGGAGGACATACTGGACCCAGCGCTCACCCGGGAGTTCCACAGCCTCCATCCGGATCGCCCTGCGCCTCGCTCTCCGGGGCGTCCTCGAGGTCGGCGACGGCGCGCTGCGGGAGCCGCGTGTCAGGGGGGGAGTACTGTCACGACTGTGACGGATGGTGGCGCCCCTCCTCGGCCGGGCGGGGCTCGGCGGTCATCGTCGCCGAACTACTAGCTGCCATCGATCCCTGTTTTGTTTCACTTTCGTTTGGTTAGGTCTAGGTAGGCACGCACCTGTTTTGGGTTAGTCATTAGAAAGGGGGGGTTATTTAGGTTAGCGTAGGATGTATGGTTTTTGTACGTGATTGTGTTTCTCTGCTTGCTTTGCTTGGTGACACTCTGATTTTGTATTTTGCAGTAGTGCGTGTGTTTGCACCAACAGTGTTTTGTCCCCTGTGTTTGGGTCACCTTGTTTTGTTGTGCGCTTTGATCGCTGTTTTGGGAAGGCTTGTGTTTTTGCCGTTGTGCTTATTAAAGCCACTACCCTGTATCGCAGCTTCCTGCATTTGATTCCTCACCCACTACACCCAAGCCTGACACTTAATTATATTCAATTTTGTCCCGCACATTGAATATAGTTGCAGAGAGTCCCTGTAAACCTAGATTTAGATCATTCAGGCGAGAAAAAACATCACCCAGATAGGCCAGTCGTGTGAGAAACTTGTCATCATGCAAGCGGTCAGACAAGTGAAAATGATGGTCAGTAAAGAAATCTTTAAGCTCGTTTCTCAATTTAAAAAAATGTGGCAATACTTTTCCTCTTGATAACCAGCACACATCTGTATGTTGTAAAAGCGTTACATAATGCAAAAAATACATGAGTGTCACAGGCGTCGTATTGAAGAGAACAAGACGCAGCGTGTTGAGTGCTCATCTTTTACTTTTAATTAAAGCACTTCAAAGAAAAAAACAAAACGACAGCCAAACAGTTCTGTCAGGTATACTAACAAACTAAACAGAAACCACCCACAAAACCCGAAGGAAAACAGGCTGCCTAAGTATGGCTTCCAATCAGAGACAACGAAAGACACCTGCCTCTGATTGGAAACCATACTCGGCCAAACATGGAAAACAAAACATAGAAATAGAAAACTAGAACAAATTCCCCTACAACCAAAAAACCCCAAAACACACAAAACAACCCCCTGCCATGCCCTGGCCATTCTACTATGGCAAATGGCCCTTTTCACTGGTCAGGACATGATAATGAGGGTTCAGGGGCCTTGCTTTAACAAAGTGAACCATTTTCACTGTAGTATCCAAAACGTCTTTCAAGCTGTCAGGCATTTCCTTGTCAGCAAGAGCCTCTCGGTGGATGCTGCAGTGTACCCAAGTGGCGTTGGGAGCAACTGCTTGCATGCATGTTACCACTCCACTGTGTCTCCCTGTCATGGCTTTTGCGCCATCAGTACAGATACCAACACATCCTGACCACCAAAGTCCATTTGATGGCACAATGCTGTCCAGTACTTTAAAAATATCCTCTCACATTGTCCTGATTTCCAGTGGTTTTCAGAAGAGGATGTCTTCCTTAACTGACCCCCCCCCCCATAAACGTAATGGACATATACCAGGAGCTGTGTCAGTCCCACCACATCTGTTGACTCATCCAGCTGTAACGTATATTATTCACTGGCTTGTATGCAAAGCAGTAAATGTTTCAAAACATCTCCTGCCATGTCGCTGATGCATGGTGAAACAGTGTTGTTTGATGAAGACATTGTCTGTATAGTTTTTTGGGCCTTTTGCCCCAGCCTTGTCCAAGCCATATCCACGGCAGCAGGAAGAATTAGAAAGAATAGTATGGGGCTTGCCTGTCCTAGCCACTTGGTAGCTTACCATATAAGACACTTCTGGACCCTTCTTATTAATGGTATCTGTTGCTTTTATACGTCTTACTACTCGAAAGTCGTCTTTATTCTCGCTCAAAAAACATGGCTTATTTTCAAATTGTCATGTTTCGTTTCTAAATGTCTGCACAAGAGTGAAGGTTTCCCTTGAGAGAGTAACGGTTAATGTGATTGGATGTTCATTATTTGACTAGGCTACCTGTATTTGACATTGTTGTTATTTCGCTGAACACTAGATGGTTTAATTGTATTTTTGGCAGTGAAACGAGGCTACTCAGGCGAGAAAAAAAACCTCACCCAAATGTAAAATATAAATGTACTGTTTGAAAATGTGAACATTTTTGTATTTTTTGTTATTGTATATACACTTTAAAAAAATGTGAATAACTTAACATACCACCAACGGCATTGCACGGCCTCTGGGGGTACGCGTATCCATGTTTGGGAATACCTGGAATACAGCATATACATATGAGATGAGTAATGCAAGATATGTAAACATTATTAAGTGACTAAGATACCGGAGAATAGTATAGAATACAGTATATACATTTGAGATGAGTAATGCCAGATATGTAAACATTATTAAAGTGACTAGTGTTACATTTATTAAAGTGGCCAGTGATTTCAAGTCCATGTCCATGCTGTTGCGCCTTCACCACACTGTCTGGCTGGGTGGACCATTTCAGTTTGTCAGTGAGGTGTACGCAGAGGAACTTGAAGCTTTCCACTTTCTCCACTGCGGTCCCATCGATGTGGATAGGGGGGTGCTCCCTCTGCTGTTTCCTTAAGTGGCCAGTGATTTCTGGTCTATGCCTATAGGCAGCAGCCTCTAATGTGCTAGTGATGGCTGTTTAACAGTCTGATGGCCTTGAGATAGAAGCTGTTTTTCAGTCTCTCGGTCCCAGCCTTGATGCACCTGTACTGACCTCGCCTTCTGGATGATAGCGGGGTGAACAGGCAGTGGCTCGGGCGGTTGATGTCCTTCATTATCTTTTTGGCCTACCTGTGACATCGGGTGCTGTAGGTGTCCTGGAGGGTGGGTAGTTTGCCCCCGGTAATGCGTTGGGCAGACCGCACCACCCTCTGGAGAGCCTTGCGGTTGCGGGCGGTGCAGTTGCCGTACCAGGCGGTGATACAGCCCGACAGGATGTTTTCAATTGTGCATCTGTAAAGGTTTGTGAGGGTTTTAGGTGACAAGCCAAATTTCTTTAGCATCCTAAGGTTGAAGAGGTGCTGTTGAGCCTTCACCACACTGTCTGTGGGTGGTCAATTTCAGTTTGATTGGGTCTAACGCATTATGAAGGAAATAAATTCCACAAATTAACTTTTAACAAGGCACACCTGTTGATTGAAATGCATTCCAGGTGACTACCCCATGAAGCTGGTTGAGAGAATGCCAAGAATGTGGAAATCTGTCATCAAGGCAAAGGATGGCTACTTTGAATAATCTCAAATATAACATATATTTTGATTGGTTTAACACTTTGTTGGGTACTACATAATTCCATATGTGTTATTTCATAGTTTTGATGACTTCACTATTATTCCACAATGTAGAAAATAGTAAAAATAAAGAAAAACCCTTGAATGAGTAGGTGTGTCCAAACTTTTGACAGGTGCTGTGTGTGTGTGTTTTCTTTTCAGACTCCTCCTCAATGGGTCCAGAGCTGACAGCCAGTCAGGCAGAGGGGTCAAAGTACACAGTGAGGGAACTGTCAAGGTTCCTGAATGAGACTAAAGGGAAAAAGGTTAATCATGAAGCTTTTTTTGAAAAATGAGGGGCATGGTGTCCTCTCACCCAGGAAACGTTTTAGGTTGAGGAAGTGGGTCACAACTGTGCGTAAGGGTCTACCTTCAGAGGCTGTTTAGATGAATAGTTATTTTTTGCACTGGGGCTTTTTGAGCTTTGATATTGGTATCTTTCTATGCTGGCCTTTCTCCCACTTCTTATGGACCAGCTGGCTGGTGTGTTTACGGACATATTCAATCTCTCCCTATCCCAGTCTGTTGTCCCCACATGCTTCAAGATGGCCACCATTATTCCTGTACCCAAGAAAGCAAAGGTAACTTAACCAAATGACTGTCGCCCTGTAGCACTCACTTCTGTCATCATGAAGTGCTTTGAGAGACTAGTCAAGGATCATATCACCTCTACCTTATCTGTCACCCTAGATCCACTTCAATTTGCTTACTGCACCAATAGGTCCACAGACGATGCAATCGCCATCTCACTGCACACCGCCCTTTCCCATCTGGACAAGAGGAATACCTACAGTTGAAGTCGGAAGTTTACATACACCTTAGCCAATTACATTTAAACTCAGTTTTTCACAATTCCTGACATTTAATCCTAGTAAAAATACCCTGTCTTAGGTCAGTTAGGATAACCACTTTATTTTAAGAATGTGAAATGTCAGAGTAAAAGTAGAGAGAATGATTTATTTCAGCTTTTATTTCTTTCATCACATTCCCAGTGGGTCAGAAGTTTACATACACTCAATTAGTATTTGCTAGAAATGCCTTTACATTGTTTAACTTGGGTAAAGTGTTTCGGTTAGGAAGCACACCGAAAATTTCACGACAAAAAGTTATATTTACGTTCGTTGAAACATGTCAAACGTTGTAAAACATCAATCTTTAGGGCCTTTTTAACCGGACGATTCCAATGTCTTGAAAAACGTTATGGAACACAAAACACAGCTACCTCCTCACGTGAACGCGCGTAACTGTGACCTGTCATTCTCTCAGTCAGACTCCAGGAGGTCTTGTTCGCTCTCTGTTGACTGCAAAAGCCTGAAACACGTTCTAAAGACTGTTGACATCTAGTGGAAGACTTAGGAAGTGCAAATTGAACCCAAAGTCACTGTATACTGAATCGGCCCAGTCTTGAAAAACTACAATCCACTTCCTGGTTGGATTTTTTCTCAGGTGTTTTCTATCCAAATCTACTAATAATATGCATATTTTAGTTTCTGAGCCAGAGTAGTAACCTGTTTAAATTGGGTACATTTTTCATCCGGCCGTGAAAATACTGCCCCCTAGCCCAGACAGGTTAAGCCATTTTGCCACAACTTTGGAGGTATGCTTGGGGTCATTGTCCATTTGGAAGACCCATTTGTGACCAAGCTTTAACTTCCTGACTGATGTCTTGAGATGTTGCTTCAATATATGCACATCATTTTCCAGCCCCATGATGCCATCTATTTGTGAAGTGCACCAGTCCCTCCTGCAGAAAAGCACTCCCACAACATGATGCTGCTACCCCCGTGCTTCACGGTTGGGATGGTGTTCTTCGGCTTGCAAGCCTCCCCCTTTTTCCTCCAAACACAATGATGGTCGTTATGGCCAAACAGTTCTATTTTTGTTTAATCAGATCAGAGGACATTTCCCAAAAAGTACAATCTTTGTCCCCAAGTGCAGTTGCAAACCATAGTCTGGCTTTTTTAGGGCAGTTTTGGAGCAGTGGCTTCTTCCTTGCTGAGCAGCCGTTCAGGTTATGTTGATATAGGACTCGTTTTACTGTGGATATACATACTTTTGTACCTGTTTGCTCCAGCATCTTCACAGGGTCCTTTGCTGTTGTTCTGGGATTGATTTGCACTTTTCGCACCAATGCACGTTCATCTCTAGGAGACAGAACGTGTCTCCTTCCTGAGTGGTATGATGGCTGTGTGGTCCCATGGTGTTTATACTTGCGTACTATTGTTTGTACAGATGAACGTGGTACCTTCAGGCGATTGGAAATTGCTCCCAAGGATGAACCAGATTTGCGGAGGCCTACAATTTTCTGAGGTCTTGGCTGATTTCTTTTGATTTTGCCATGATGTCAATCAAAGAGGCCCAGAGTTTGAAGGTAGGCCTTGAAATACATCCACGGGTACACCTCCAATTGACTCAAATGATGTCAAATTAGCCTATCAGAAGCTTCTAAAGCCATGATGTCATTTTCTGGAATTTTCCAAGCTGTTCACTGGACACAGCCAGTGAAATATCAGGGCAGCAAATTCAAAAACAACAAAATGTCATAATTCAACTTTCTCAAACATACACTTCTCCTTGATGTAACCACATTGTCTGATTTCAAAAAGGCTTTACAATGAAAGCAAAACATTTAGATTATGTTAGGAGAGTACATAGACAAAAATAATGACACAGCCATTTTCCAAGCAAGGACATGTGTCAATAAAACCCAAAACACAGCTAAATGAAGCACTAACCTTTGACGATATTCAGATGACACTCCTAGGACATTATGTTACACAATACATGTATGTTTTGTTCGATAAAGTTGATATTTATATCCAAAAACAGCATTTTACATTGGCGTGTGGTGTTCAGAAAATGTATTCCCACCAAAACTTCCTGTGAATGTGCACATCAATTTACAAAAATACACATCATAAACGCTGACAAAATATATAACAATTTTTTAAAGAATTATAGATAGCGGTTGCATCCAGGAGTAGTCTTTGTCAGATTTTAAAATAGATTTACAGAGAAAGCACATTTTTCAATATTCTGAGTACATAGCTCAGCCATCACAGAGAGCTATACAGACACCCGCCAAGTTCGGGGCAACCTAAACTCAGAATTAGTATTAGAAATATTCTCTTACCTTTGCTGATCTTTGTCAGAATGCACTCCCAGGACTGCTACTTCCAAAATAAATGTTGTTTTTGTTCGAAATAATCCATATTTATGTACAAATACCTCCGTTTTGTTTGTGCGTACAGATCACTTATCCAAAGGCATAACGCGCAAGCGTGGAACCAGAGACGAAAAGTCAAAATGTTCCATTACCGTACTTAGAAGCATGTCAAACGGTGTTTAATATCGATCTTTATGGTATTTTTTACGTAAAATTGCGATAATATTCCAACCAGACAATAGCATATTCATTCAAGAAGAAAAAGAAGGAACGGTGTGCTCGCGTGACTATGCATATCCAACTCCTCCAATCCCTTTGTTGCCAGGCAGACCACTCACTAACTGAAGCTCCTATACTCTGCCCAGTGACAGGAGAATGCTCAAACCACTTTCTGAAGGCTTTTGACAGCCAATGGAAGCCTTAGGAAGTGCAACGTAATCCCACAGATACTGTTGTTTCGAAAGGGACTAGAAGGAAGAACTACAATTCTCAGATCCTCCACTTCCTGGTTGACTTTTTATCAGGTTTTTGCCTGCCATATGAGTTCTGTTATACTCACAGACACCATTCAAACAGTTTTAGAAACGTCAGTGTTTGTTCTATCCAAATCTACTAATAATATGCATATTCTAGTTTCTGGGCCAGAGTAGTAACCTGTTTAAATTGGGTACGTTTTTCATCCGGCCGTGAAAATACTGCCCCCTAGCCCAGACAGGTTAAAGGCACAGTCAACTTAGTGTATGTAAACTTCTGACCCACTGGAATTGTGATACAGTGAATAATAAAGTGAAATAATCTGTCTGTAAACAATTGTTGGAAAAATTGCTTGTCTCATGCACACAGTAGATGTCCTAACCTACTTGCCAAAACTATAGTTTTGTGGAGTGGTTGAAAAATGAGTTTTAATGACTCCAATCTAAGTGTATGTAAACTTCCGACTTTAACTCTATAAGAATGCTGCTCATTGACTACAGTATAGGTCAGCATTTAACACCATAGTACCCTCCAAGCTCATCATTAAGCTCTAGGCCCTGGGTCCGAACCCCGCCCTGTGCAACTGGGTCCTGGACTTCCTGACGGGCCGCCCCAAGGTAGTGAAGGTAGGAAACAACACCTCCACTTTGCTGATCCTAAACACTGGGGCCCCACAAGGGTGCGTGCTCAGCCCCTTCCTGTACACCCATGACTGCGTGGCCAAGCACACCTCCAACTCAATCAAGTTTGCAGATGACAACAGTAGTAGACTTGATTACCAACAATGACAAGACAGCCTACAGGGAGGAGGTGAGGGCTCTAGGAGTTTGGTGCCAGGAAAATTACAGTGCCTTGCGAAAGTATTCGGCCCCCTTGAACTTTGACCTTTTGCCACATTTCAGGCTTCAAACATAAAGATATAAAACTGTAATTTTTTGTGAAGAATCAACAACAAGTGGGACACAATTATGAAGTGGAACGAAATTTATTGGATATTTCAAACTTTAAAAAATAAAAAACTGAAAAATTGTCCGTGCAAAATTATTCAGCTCCATTACTTTCAGTGCAGCAAACTCTCTCCAGAAGTTCAGTGAGGATCTCTGAATGATCCAATGTTGACCTAAATGACTAATGATGATAAATAGAATCCACCTGTGTGTAATCAAGTCTCCGTATAAATGCACCTGCTCTGTGATAGTCTCAGAGGTCCGTTTAAAGTGCAGAGAGCATCATGAAGAACAAGGAACACACCAGGCAGGTCCGAGATACTGTTGTGGAGAAGTTTAAAGCCGGATTTGGATACAAAAAGATTTCCCAAGCTTTAAACATCCCAAGGAGCACTGTGCAAGCGATAATATTGAAATGGAAGGAGTATCAGACCACTGCAAATCTACGAAGACCCGGCCGTCCCTCTAAACTTTCAGCTCATACAAGGAGAAGACTGATCAGAGATGCAGCCAAGAGGCCCATGATCACTCTGGATGAACTGCAGAGATCTACAGCTGAGGTGGGAGACTCTGTCCATAGGACAACAAGCAGTCGTATACTGCACAAATCTGGCCTTTATGGAAGAGTGGCAAGAAGAAAGCCATTTCTTAAAGATATCCATAAAAAGTGTCGTTTAAAGTTTGCCACTAGCCACCTGGGAGACACACCAAACATGTGGAAGAAGGTACTCTGGTCAGATGAAACCAAAATCGAACTTTTTGGCAACAATGCAAAACGTTATGTTTGGCATAAAAGCAACACAGCTCATCACCCTGAACCCACCATCCCCACTGTCAAACATGGTGGTGGCAGCATCATGGTTTGGGCCTGCTTTTCTTCAGCAGGGGCAGGGAAGATGGTTAAAATTGATGGGAAGATGGATGGAGCCAAATACAGGACCATGCTGGAAGAAAACCTGATGGAGTCTGCAAAAGACCTGAGACTGGGACGGAGATTTGTCTTCCAACAAGACAATGATCCAAAACAAAGCAAAATCTACAATGGAATGGTTCACAAATAAACATATCCAGGTGTTAGAATGGCCAAGTCAAAGTCCAGACCTGAATCCAATCGAGAATCTGTGGAAAGAACTGAAAACTGCTGTTCACAAACGCTCTCCATCCAACCTCACTGAGCTCGAGCTGTTTTGCAAGGAGGAATGGGCAAAAATGTCAGTCTCTCGATGTGCAAAACTGATAGAGACATACCCCAAGCGACTTACAGCTGTAATCGCAGCAAAAGGTGGCGCTACAAAGTATTAACTTAAGGGGGCTGAATAATTTTGCACGCCCAATTTTTCAGTTTTCTATTTGTTAAAAAAGTTTGAAATATCCAATAAATATCATTCCACTTCATGATTGTGTCCCACTTGTTGTTGATTCTTCACAAAAAAATGACAGTTTTATATCTTTATGTTTGAAGCCTGAAATGTGGCAAAAGGTCGAAAAGTTCAAGGGGGCCGAATACTTTCGCAAGGCACTGTACCTCTCACTCAATGTCAACAAAACAAAGGAGATGATCATGGACTTCAGGAAACTGCAGAGGGAGAACCCCCCTATACATATCGACGGGACAGTAGTGGAGAAGGTGGAAAGCTTCAAGTTCCTCGGCGTACACATCACTGACAAACTGAAATCGTCCACACACACAGACAGTGTGGTGAAGGCGTAAAAGCTCCTTTACATAGACTTAAAATCACTGGCCACTTTAATAAATGTAACACTAGTCACTTTAATAATGTTTACATATCTGGCATTACTCATCTCATATGTATATACTGTATTCTATACTATATCTTAGTATATGCCTCTCTGACATTGCTCATCCATATATTTATATATTCTTAATTCCATTCCTTTACTTAGATTTGTGTGTATTAGGTATATGTTGTGAAATTGTTAGATATCACTTGTTAGATATTACTGCGCTGCCAAAGTTAGAAACACAAGCATTTTGCTACACCCGCAATAACATCTGCTAAACACGTGTATGTGACCAATAATATTGAATTGTATTTCAGTTTATTTGTACTATCAGTGAAGTGGAGATAGAGCTGCTGGGCCAAGGCAATGTAGGCCTCCATGCTAATTTAGCTGAATTACGTAGGGACCTGGACCGTTTTCCAGATTAAAGCGAAAGGAGCAATTGTAAGAGCTAGGTTCTACATGCTCAAGGAGATGGATGCTCCCAGCTCCTCCTTCTTTGGTATGGAAAGACAGAGCAGTGAAGCCAAGGGTAGGCATTGTCTGCGGCTGTCGGGATGGGCGGGTGACCTCTGTGGTGGGGGAGATGCGGAAGTGGACTGTGTTTTTTACTGAGTTGTACAGGGCAGAACTGTGTGATCCTATTTGTGCTCAGATTTTGTTTGCAGAACTCCCTAAGCTCTCTCTGGCACAGAGGGATGAAATGGACAATCCCCCGTTGTCCCATGAACTGGCAGAGGCCATAACCCAGATGTCCCTCAGCCGTGCACCAGGGGTCTAGGGATTCCCAGTGGAGTTTTATAAAAAATTCTGCGGAATAATTGGACTGGACTTCTTTTGCGTGTTGCATGAGTTCGTCGGGGTAGGAGAGTTGCCGATGAGCTGCCTTTGGCGGCTCTGACTCTCCTGCCCAAAAAAGGGGACTTGTTTGAACTTAAGAACTGGCCTGTTGCATTGCTCTGTGCGGACTACAAGATATTTACCAAAGTCCTCGCTAACAGACTGAAGTCCCATCTGGACTCTATAGTACACAAGGACCAGACATAGTGTACACTGGGATGCTTAATCATGGACAACATGTTCTTAATAAGGGACACGTTGGACTTGTTGAGAGCTTCTAATATTAACTTTGGACTGGTCTCTTTAGACCAAGAGAAGGTTTTTGATAGAGTGTACCATGAGTTTCTGTTCAATGTGATGTCTGTGTTTGGTTTTGGGGAAAGGTTTTTGGCTTGTGTGAAGATGTATGCTGGGGTGTCATGTATGGTCAAGGTGGGAGGGGGGCTCAGTAGGCCAGTCTGAGTGAGGGGGGCACTAGACAAGGATACCCTCTATCGGGGCAGTTATATATACTAGCCATTGAGCCTTTGTTGGGCCTCCTACGCAGGAGACTGCAGGGAGTGTGCTGGACAGGCATGAGTGTGTTGACAGACATAGCCGTGTCGGCGTATGCAGATTACATTTCTGTGATGGTTAGGGATAGGCAGGATATGCAGGCACTAGAGACTAGTCTGAAGGTGTACGAGGGAGCTTCATCAGCTAAGGTGAACTGGGGCATGGAGGGATAGGGGGGCATGGAGGGATAGGGCCCCTCTGCTTCCAAGGGATTTGCAGTTGGGTTGCGAAGTGCTGAACATTTTGGGAGTGTACCTGGGCTGGGAGAGGTGGGTCAGGAAGAACTGGGAGGGGCTGTCACAGGCAGTGGTGTCAAGACTGGCCAGGAGGAGGTGGCTCTGATCCCAAGTGTCATATAGAGGCAGGGGGCTTCCTTGTGGCATAAACTGGCTGCACTCAACAACCCCCCCGACTGTAGCTGTACCATACTGATGTCGGCTGGAGGGAACCAGCATGCACGCTGCTGAGGAGAGCTGGTTGATTAGGGTTGAACCGGCAGCTGTTCCTCATGAGGCTGGAGAGGTTGAGTACAGCAGGTCTCTCTGATTTTTACTCTATGGTGCTGAGGGCCTGGTGGCTGCTAAGGCCCACACAAGAAGGGGGTGTGCAGCCTGGGCTGTGGGAGGAGCCTATCTTCCACAATCCAGCCGTCCATTTGAGATCGGTTCAATCGACCAGCCTGCAGAAGCGACTGATGGCAGCGGGTTTACTAAGGCTGGGTGACCTGCGGCTGCTGCGGAGGAGGTGTGGAAAACCTCTAAAGTTCTGCCACAACTAACAGGACTAACATATCTTAGGCTGCTGGAGAAATTCCTGGGGGGGGGGGGGTCCAGGAAGCACTGTCTGAGCTGGTTAGGGGGGTGTTAGAGCGGCCAAAGGTTGGAGGGGCCACCAATGTTTCCACCACTGCAGGTGATGGCAGAGACTGGGGACTGGCAACGGGGTATGGAGGACTTGTTTGAGTTTAACACTCCGAGCCTGGGGGAGTTTGAGGGGGTGGGAGGTAAAGCCCTCTACAACCTCTGCATTAAAGTGAGGAACATTAGGAACATAACAGGAGTGAAGGCACATCAGTGGCAGGGGGCATGTGGGGTGGAGAGTATGGTGGGTTTTAGATGGAGGGGGCTCTACAAACTTCCAGTGCTAAAGAGGTCAAGGGACCTCCAGTGGAGGGTTCTACATGGAGCCCTGGCCACCAATAGCTGGTTGGCACAGGTCGACCCAGGAGTTGGACAGGGGTGTCCTTTCTGTGTCATGAGTGAAACTGTGCATCATGTGTTTTCTGTGTGTGCCAGGTTAATGCCATTAATGTCTCTTTTGGAATGTCTGTATGAGAGGTTGGGGGTGGAGTTTACTGTCGGGATGTTTATAATGGGGTACAGGTATTCGAATAAGGAAAAGGCCAAATGTGTGTTGTTGAATTTTCTGTTTGCTCAGGCAAAGTTGGCTATTTGGCTAACAAGGAGGAACAGGGTCAAAGGTGGGGGGATAATAGACCCTTTACTATTTAAACAATTCCCTGAATTTCCTCACAAATGAAAACAACATATTTCAAACACACATTCAGACAGATAGAGAGAGCGAGAGAGAGCAGAGAGAGCAGGAGTGAGAGAGAGACACACACCTCAGTGCAAGACAACGTGTATGTGGGAGATAAACAGATCAACATCACTGCTGAGTTCCATCCATTAAAACATCAACAAAATAAACTGAGTCTAAAGAGGTCATTCGGACCGACAACCTCTCTCTGTCCTTGAGCTAGCCCACACTATTCTCTCTGCTGTCTCCAGACTGTGTGTGTGCATGTGGGTGTGTGTATGTTTGTCAGAAGATGAGACTGCATGCGTGCGGTGTGTGTAATGTGCATTTGTCTGACTGAGTGTCGTGCGGCACATTCACTCTTAGACTACACCTCTTGTTTACGAAGCATGTGACAAGTAAAATTATTAGATTTTACACACCACTTCAAGAATGCACTTTAAAAAAATCAAGTCATACACACACACACACATACACGATGCACCATGAAGGCACTTCACACAGCCAGGCAGACACGCATTATATCAGCTCTCTGCAAACACCTATACATACCTACACACCATGAGACCACATCACACACTTTACATGAAGCGTTTGGTATTATTGCCTCTGCTCCAACAGGTTGGCTAGATCACATCTTACTTGAAAATAATCAACGTTAGTCAGAGAATCCCAAAGCCAGTATGTGACATCATCCTGATCACATTAGTAATTTAGGACATCTTTTAGAAGGCCCCACAAAAACCCATAATTAGACATCTATTCATGTCATATTCATGCAGCTCCCAGCAATAAGGGGATTCAGACTGTCTATTTAGAGGTTAAAGTATTTAGCAATGACTGCTCTAATGAGTTGGTCTAATGGTGTATTCCCTGCGAAGAGAAACTACTTCTCAAGGATGCTTCCCTCATTTTCTCTGAGTTTTACAGAATTCTGAAAGTAATCTTTCTTCTTTTACCGATAAGGAAAATGTAGTGGCGGCGGCTAATTCTAATATTTTTGTGCAACCATGAGTGCGAGGTTCATTCCAGTTTAACTAATTTATTGTTTCATGTTATTGTATATTACAGGTGATTGACCTGTGACAGTGTCTTGTGAAAGACTCATGTATGGTCTTGTGTCAATTGAGAACGGTTGATAAAGTCAGTAGCTCCCAATTCTCTCTGTGGGTTCGATTCCCACGGGGGGCCAGCACAGAAAAAAAAAAAATGTATGAAATTGTATGAAATGTATGCATTCACTACTGTAAGTCGCTCTGGATAAGAGCGTCTGCTAAATGACTAAAATGTAAATGTAAATAAGTCACAGACAGTGTAACCAGCAAAGCACCCCCACACAATAACACAACCTCCATGCTTTTACAGTGGGAAATACACATGTGGAGATCATCCGTTCACCCACACCACGTCTCAAAAAGACACAGCGGTTGGAACCAGAAATCTCAAATTTGGACTCCAGACCAAATTACACATTTCCACTGTTCTAATGTCCATTGCTCATTTTTCTTGGCCCAAGCTAGTCTCTTCTTCTTGTTGGTGTGGTTTCTTTGCAGCAGTTCGACCATGAAGGGCTGATGCACAGAGTATCCTCTGAACAGTTGATGTTGAGATGTGTCTTACTTGAACTCTGTGAAGCATTTATTTGGGCTGCAATTTCTGAGGCTGGTAACTCTTATGAACTCTGTGTCTTCCATTCCTGTAGCGGTCCTCATGAGAGCCAGTTTCCTCATATCACTTGATGGTTTTTGCGACTGCACTTGAAGAAACTTTCAAAGTTCTTGAAATTTTCCATATTGACTGACCTTCATGTCTTAAAGTAATGATGGACTGTCAAGTCTCTTTGCTTATTTGAGCTGTTCTTGCCATAATATGGACTTGGTCTTTTACCAAATAGGGCTATCTTCTGTATACCAACTGATTGGCTCAAACCCATTAGAAGGAACGAAATTCCACAAATTAACTTTCAGAAGTTAATGTATTCCAGGTGACTACCTCATGAAGCTGGTTGAGAGAATGCCAAGAGTGTGCAAATCTGTCACCAAGGCAAAGGGTGGCTATTTGAAGAATCGCAAATATAAAACATATTTTGATTTGTTTAAAACTTTTTTGGTTACTACATGATTCCATATGTGTAATTTCATAGTTTTGATGTCTTCACTATTATTCTAAAATGTAGAAAATAGAAAAGAAAAGATTTGATGTTCTAAAACTTTTGACTGATAGTGTATACTGGTTTTTAAAAACAATGACAATAACAATCAATGAGCAAAGAGCACATGCACAGCAACATAGGACAAGCAACACGCAGCATGCAGACAGAGAAATAGCACAAAAAGCAACAAAACAAAATACATTAAAGCAACAAAGTCTTTCCACACCTCACAAGCTACAGACATGGAAAGCAGCAATACACATCTAGGGAGTATGTTCACAGGTCTGATTGGCCTTTAGCCATGTCTTCATGTTTTTTGTGAAGGTGCGATAAGTGGTGCAGTTGTGTGTGTCTGATGGCAGTGTGTTCCAGACATGGGAAGCTCTCACAGAGAAAGGAGATTGACTAAAGGTGCTTTTCCTTAAGGGAACTATACAGTCACCTCTCATGGCAGATCTTATGTATCTGCTGCCATGGGTTTGGGTTTTCTGTTTAACAAAAGTACTAAGTGGAAGAGGAGCCAGGCCATTTAGGATCTTGACTACACTGCACAAGATTTCTCCAATTCAGGAGTTCATGCTTTCTGAGGATGTAACAGTGATGATGGCTATTGGGCTTTCTATCAAGCACTTTGAGAGCCTTTTTGTATACAGACTGAATGGGTTTTAATGTTGTACGCCAAGCTTGGGCCCAACTAGTAAATCAGTATGTTAAGTGGGGGAGTATCATAGATTTGAAGTACAGTTTTGCTACCTCTGTAGTCAAATGAATCGGAAATTAGCTCGGTTGAATTTAGTTGATTTCATCTATCTCAATGTATCGGGGGAAAAGTTGAGCTTGGACAGTTTTGTGATGAGAAACTCATGGTTAACAGTATCAAAAGCTTTCATTGGGTCTAGAAATACAGCCCCAACAATGCCCCATTTGTCCATTTACCAGAAGACAGCAGTTGGCAATTTATGTGGAGTGTTTTGCTCTGAAGCCAAACTGAATGGAGTGTAATGTGAAGGGAATGTTGTTTACATTTACATTTACGTCATTTAGCAGACGCTCTTATCCAGAGCGACTTACAGTAGTGAATGCATACATTTCATAGAATTTCATACAATTTTAATTTTTTTTCCTGTGCTGGCCCCCCGTGGGAATCGAACCCACAACCCTGGTGTTGCAAACACCATGCTCTACCAACTGAGCTACAGGGAAGGTTGTTGAGGTGAGCAATTAGTTGCTTTGCCCCACACTTTTCAGCAACCTTCGACAACACAGGTAGTGGGCCTGTAGTTACTCACGTCAGCAGGGCCATGACTTCCACACCCTTGGAAACACCACCTGACCAATATATGTGTTGGTGACCTTAGTAAATGGGGCCAATGAGTGACTCTTTGTAGTTTTTAAGAAAGGTAGAGTCCAGCCCAAACACATCTTTGGCTTTATAGTTCTTTAGTGAGCTAATCACCTTGTTCACCTCTCACTCAGAAACCTCCTGTATGATGAAGACAAGTTGAGTGTTATTCACTAGCGCTGAGCCCAATAAACCAGTGGAGGGGTTTTGTGTCAGTACCTTGACAGAGTCAACAAAGTAGGAATTGAAGGCTGTTGCTATTTCGACTGCATCCTGTGTTAGACTGTCATTCACATTGATGTCTAGTCTTTTTGCAGTGTTACTATGGTCTCTCCCAGATCAATTTAGAATTGCCCTTTGCTTCACCAATTCTGTTAATAAAAAGTTTGCCTTGGCCTGTCTAATTTCTTTCATCACCTTATTTCTCAACATGGTAAACTTATGTCTGTCATGCTCTAATTTGGACTTTAGGGCTGTTTTTAGAGCATGATCTTGTTCTTTAATCAGTTTCCAGATTTCTCCATTTAGCCATGGAAGAGTGCTCTTTTGGCCAAGTTTGGATTTGATTTAGGAAAACATTTACTGTAGTCTGGATTGTGGATAGAAAAACCTGACTATCAGCTTCCACATCTGTATAGGACAGAGATCTTTCCAGTTAATTCCCTTAATTGTGTTTTCAAAATAATTGAATTCTCTTAGGTATTCTGAGCTGATCAGGCTTTGTAACGGTAGAGAGGTTAAACCTGTTCTTGGAAAGCTTTCTGGCTATAAGTGTCAGATTATGATCAGAAAGCCTAGTAACCATATTGAATGATTTAGTCACTCTCTCTGGTTTATTACTGAACAAAAGATCAGTTTGTGTTTTAGGACAACAAGTCACCCAATTAACTAGCTGTGTAAGGTCAAAGGTGTTAAGTGATCCGTTTGAGGGTTTTCCTGTAAGACTTGTCTTCATAATTAATG
This sequence comes from Salmo trutta, assembly GCF_901001165.1. NCBI lineage: Eukaryota > Metazoa > Chordata > Actinopteri > Salmoniformes > Salmonidae > Salmo > Salmo trutta. The sequence continues at coordinate 36,957,929 of NC_042960.1, read as the reverse complement.
TTAAAGTATCCCATTAAGATGACCTCTTTCCCAAAATCACATTCCATAAGCATGTTATTAAACTGATCAAAAAACACACTTTTGGTGGAAAGTGGTCTACACATTCCAATACCGGTAAAATACATCTTGGGAGACAGTGTAACGTTCAGGCCAATACATTCTAGTTCATTATCACATGACCACTCAATTTGTTTACACCGGATATGTTCTTTAATGTAATTCATTGGACCCTCTCCTCTTCTTTCAATTCTGTCTCTCCTGAAAACATTGTAGCCAGGTACATTTTGTTATAGTTTTTTTTCTTCAATCAAAGCAGCAGATGGATAGTTTTTATGGAGCCATGTCTCTGAAAGGCAGCGGAAGTCAAGATGGGAGTCTGTGAGAAGATGTTGAGTTGGATCACTTTTTGGAATGACACTGCAAATGTTCGAGTGCCCCTGCCCCCTAGTAGTCCCTTGGGTTTAGCTCGAGGGTCCCAGATGACTCAAGAGTGATTGGACATTCAAAAAAGTAAAATTGTATATGTTTTCTGATGGCTGGGTTTAGGCCATTTTGTTTCGTTTTGATTAGGGGCAGTTCAGTAGTGCAATTAACTATCCCTTCCGCTTACACTGGATGTGGGGAACTAATTTAAACAGCTTGCGTGCCAGAAGCGGATCGCCTATAGTGACTTGGATATGTTTGGAGAGTCAAATTTAATCTTAGAGCCAGGTGACTCGAGAGAAATCATTGGACCATAGCACTCACCCACTTCCGCGGCGGTGACAATTACAGGATGAGGCCATCCACTGCTTTCCAATCCGGTGAGAATCGCTGGCTCGGTGATGTTAGGCCCAGAGTTGAGTTGCACATCCCTGAAGAGCGGCAGGGTGGTGAACATGTAGATTAGCAGTTTCCGACAGATTTTGGATTGTGCTTGTTACTTTCAAGCGATTCATTCGAATAGGGAGCGAGGTAGACTTGGCCGTTATTCAGAACATTATGGTATGCTGTGTACTGTCCTCTCCCATGGAAAGGTGAACCAATGTGTTTGTCTGGGATGTTGGCATTCCCCGACAGTAGATTGATTGTGTCATCCCAGCAAGGACGCACTGAGATGAGCAGTAGAGCAGCTACATAACTGACAATCGTGGCAATGTACTGGAGATAAAACACACAATTGCGCTGGGGTCGGCATACACCTGATGTTTTAGATAAAATAACAGCATCTGGAGGAGAAGCCACATCATCCTCTCTTCCGTCTGCCATTGATCTGTTCTATGTGCATTATTTCATTTCTTCCTGTTCTCAAGTTCCTGTTCTCAAGTTCCTGTTCTCAAGATCCTCTCTCTCTCTCTGCTACCACACAGCAAGCGGTACCAATGCAGCAGGACCCTGAACAGCTCCTACCCCCAAACCATAAGACTGCTATATAGTTAGTTTAATAGTTAGCCAAATAGCTGCCCAGACTAATTGCATTGACCATTTTTGCCAGTGTTGTGTGAGACCGACTCAAGTGAGACCGATTCAAGACCAAGACCGGAGAAAATCGAGTCTGAGTCAAGACCAAAACTGGAGGGGGAGAAACTGAGTCAAGACCGAGACCAGGAGGGGGACAATGGGTCTGAGTCAAGACCAAGACTGGAGGGGAGGAGAAACCGAGTCAAGACCGAGACCAGAAAAATGTGAGTCCAATTCAAGACCATGATTGTAATTTTGTCAAATCACCACCATAATGAGTTCAAAATGTCCAGTATTTCTGTATTCATATTTCAGAACAACATATGGATTCCTTAGACATTCAGAATAGTGATAAAAATGCATGCTGAGGGAAAATAGAGCCACTCTACAAATTATCACTAACCCAAACACAATGGGGAACAATGGGCCTTCTACGCCTTCAGAGAAGGGCTAAGAATTTATACAATAATAATAATTCTTCTTATTATTATTATTTTCAATGATGATCTGATTTAATCTCTTCAGTTGTTGATGGAAATGAAAAGACTAACACTGAAGAGAAAAAAGATTCAATCAGGATCTCTCTTTGCTGGTGTATGTAGAGATACATCTAGCTAGCTTTGTCAGCCATTGTCTAGGCCATCAAAAGCTAGATAAAGGCATTCTACTGTATAAGGGTAACATTTTGGAGTGACAATGGAATCAACCAATCATATTTTGACTTAATGGGTGGGACCGTTTTCACAAAAACCTATGGAAACTTCTGCCTGCTTGAAGGCTGACAGGTCACTGCACAATAGCGAGCAGTAGTTTTCTCACGGTCTAGCTAGCTATCTTTTGTTGTCGGCTATTTTGTCAGCTGCTGCAGTAGGCGTTATCAAAGAGGATGTTGTTGCTAATTTGTTTGCTTCAACTTTTTCAAGAATAACTTTAAACAAGAAGTTAATTTTCAAATGATCATCATCTGGTGAGTGGAACTGTGTTTTTTATTGCAGGGCGCTTACTGTTGTTAGCCATCTCTTTGAAAATAACTTATGAGTGTGAAATGTTGCATTTAAAGTGGAACTGACAGCATTTTAACAACATGAAATAGTTCAAATCTGTTCATATCCACCCCCAGGAAGAATATGACACAAATCGGACAAGCGACTACTTAAATATGGTCATTTTCCCGTTGTCATAAAATCTTAGAATGTTTGGGCGTTATGTATACTAAGGCATTTGTGAAAATTCTATAGCAATATAAGGTGGGAAAGCGGCCGTGCGTTTGGACAACTAATAGACACTGCAGTAAATAAAACCAAATAAAAACATCCTGTCTAGTCCAGGACCAAAGTCTACACAGACCAGTGAGCTACATTACAGCCAATCAGAGATAGAGTAGGCCTTTACACAAACAAGCCATTTGCCACAGGGGCCTGCCATCATTCACTTTGAACTGGACGGTGTGTTTACAGGCAGTTGCAACAACTCAACTTTATATCATTAGAAGGCATTTGCCAAAAGACACAAAATACACCCGAATGGATTTCTGCAAATATGTAAACACCACGGTAAAAACCATGAAAAGGTAGAATCTCTCCCTTAATTTTGCACATCAATAACAACAAGATCAACAACTAATGCTAGCCAGAGCAGGATGAGCTAAAATCTATCGAAGGAACATTTGATAAACTCTCAAACTTTTTCAGCTAGATGGCTGTCAAAATTGCACTGATAAACAATGGGGAATTGTAGCCTCCTTGTCAGTGGCGATTTTAGCATGTAAATCTTGGTGGGGCAAACTCCCCCCAAAATGTTTGATCCATGCCAGCAAAGCCACAACACAACACTAAACAATACATTTAATTGCACCATAATGGTGACAAACGGTGCCCACAAACTGTTAGGGCATACATAAAGCTATCACAACAGCAGAGCTTTCTTTTCACCACCATGGAGTGAATCCTTCCCACTGCTACACCTGGCTATCAGCGGAACCTTGTCTGGCAGCATCCATTCAGCCTCATTTACTGCCTTTAAAAAAATATGGCTGACTTGCTTATACAAATGTGGTTTCTACTGACATTTGAAGTGTAAAAACTATGGCATAAGGAGATGACGAGCAGATAAGAGGCAATCTGTAATTTCAATTAAGACATTAATGAGCGAGCTAGGATGGACATAGTCAATATAACTTTTCTGCACTTTCGATATGTACAGCGACAGAATTCAGAACATGGTCCGTTCTTACAGTATTCTTCCTGGACACTAAGTCAGAACCGTAGGATAAATAAAGGGGGCATATAAGCAGACAATGAAAGCTCTTACAATATTTGATCATTACATTTCTCTAAAACAGGCTATAGGCTACATGTGCACCACCAAGTCAGAACAGTAGGTTAAGTTATGAGGGGGGAAAGGGACCAAATTATTAGGGCGAGGCACATGTGTAGTAAGCTGTTAGTAGCCCAACATACACTTAGTACTACTTTCTTAGCTACAGTATACATATCTCCTTGGCATATTACATAATCTATGCAGGAGCATGCAATACATTTTTGTACTCACCTTGTTGTGCTGTGCTCACTTGAACAGGAAGGCGGTCCTTTGTGAGGCAAATTTTGTCATCAAAGTCTGGCATTCTCTGGATTTATGGTAATTTCAAGACAACTGGAAACTCTGAAAAAAAACAAGGTCGAATCATGATGTCAGTGACCTTCAGGTCGGAGCGGTAGAAAGAGGCCCGAGTTCCCGACTTGCAATTCCGAGTTAGATGAGCGTTCAAAACGTATTTGTTTCAGAGTTCCCAGTTGTCTTGAACTCACTGAAGTCTGATTTCCCAGTTCCGAGTTTCCAGTTGTTTTGAGCACAGCAGAAGTCATGCTGGATTGACCGCATGGCCATTGTTGAACATTTATCCTTTTAAGCTTGGAAAATATACCCTTAAACCCATACTTGGACCACACACCCACTCCACTGAATAGCAGACTAGTGATTGCTTTGCAATGCTTGCAGTTAGGCACTGACTTCTAATGCACCCAAAGTGCTTGAATTTTTTAGCTCTACCCATACATTTTGCTGTGAGCTTTAAAGCTTAAAGGCATAAACATTCAACAATGGCCATGCTGCCAATCCAGCATGACTTCTGCCTCACTCAAAACAACTGAAAACTCGGAATTGGGAAATCTCAGACTTCAGTGAGTAGTGTCCCTATGAGTGACAGAACACTGAGCCAATCATGGAGCAACTAGAGAACATTACCAATCCCTATTTTCCGCTGGCTGCCCCACCACCACAGAAAGCACTGAGCTAGGCTGAAACACCTGCATTTTGGAGCCGTCTTACTCAAGAAAGCAAAAAAGAGACCAAGTTTGTATGCGTCTTCATTAACTCAATTACATTTTCTTTTGTATTGTTTGCCAACTGATATGTGAAATGTATTAATGCCAAAATTACATGCAATACAGGCAATAACAAACAACAAAGTAAACCTCTTATAAAGTTGGTTTTGTAGCATAAATTGGGAATTTGATATTTTTTACTGATATTATGATTGTTTGTTTCATACCTGCAAAGTAGTTAAAACACTGTCAGTTCCACTTTAAACTTTAGATTACCGGTTACTTTGTATGCTAAACGTGAAATGGTTTTTGCAATGGGAAGTAATAGTTTGATTGGGAAATGCTTAATGGTTGTGTATTGTTATGACTGGAACCTACTGACTTATGTCTGAGTTTATGGACTGCTTATCCTTTAACATCATGCTGTGTGTGACTGCTGTCTTTCCATTGGCCCTATGCAGTTGTGTAGCGGTGCCTGGAGAAAGGCACCACTATGGTTTTTTATGAGTTTTCCTATAGATTTTTCTGATTTTCACTCTCCAAAAGGACACTTTTTAGTTGGAAACAATAGAGAAATTTGATGGTCTAAGTCCACAACAATGCTTAAACAACATCAATCTGTTTGGGTGGGCCTGTCAGGGCCTGGCTCCCCAATGGGTGGGTCTGTGTCTACACAGGCCAATCCATGTCTACGTCCCTGATGCAAACAGAATATGATGACAATTGCACATCACAAATAGCCTACTAACCAACACTTTGGACTAAATGTTTTCAATACCTTGTTTGCATCCCCCTTATTGCCTTAGTTAGCATTTACTGGTAGATATTTTAAGATGAAACATCTTTCCTACCCTACCAGATACCAATGTCATTCTTCTGTGAGCTGCTTCATGCCAAAACCAATTGAGAGCTGCACACTCTTGCTGCCTGCAGATGATATTCCGCTGAAACTAGGCTGTGTGTGGAGGCATGTGAATATATTTCACGTGCTTTGCGACTGTGTAGGCTCCTTAGCGCATGACTTCTCGATTTTACTACTTAATTGATAAATCATATACCTCCACTGCACTACTTTGATACGCGTCGATAGGGATTAAGAAGTGAGTATAGGCAATGCCCAGTGAAAAAAATGTGGATATAGGATATACGGTTAATAAATGCGAATACACTCCACTACACCAATGGCCGTTTGTGTTTTACAAAAAATGAACTCTCCTACATGAGTGTGCTGGTATTAATGTTGCTGTCCTTTCAGACCAAATCAAGACCAGTATCCCACACCAAGACAACACTAAGACACTCAATATGTGTTCTCGAGACCGGACACGAGACCAGTACTACAACACTGCTTACTACAACTTTTTTGACTCATCACAATCTGGTGCTACTGTACTATCTGTAATTTTATTCCTAGTTATATTAATACAAAAAAAATATGTTTTAAGTGAAATACAGGGCCTTCAGAAAGTATTCATATGCCTTGACCCTTACGTAAAAATGTATACAAATTTAAAATTGAGATTGCAGTCAGAGTGCAGTAAAACTGCAGTCAAACTGCAGTTAAACTGCAGTACCCTGCAGTTATTCTGCAATTACTGCATCCAAAATACCACAGTTGACTGCAGTCACTGCACTTTTACTGCAGTTTCTTTTACTGCAATCTTTTTTTGTAAGGGGACTTATTCCACATTTTGATAAAGAGGGGGAGGGCCGGAGGTGTGTGTTTAGACTGAGAGCAGCAGCAGGCAACTGAGTCTCATGAGTGAGAAGAGACAGAGCAGCATAAAATGCACATTTTGACAACTTCTTACCAGTTGTAGGTAGTCTATTTAGATGGTCATTATGAGGACACCTATTTCCAACCCTTTTTCCATTAAACATAGTAACGCGCTACAACTTATGCGCTAGCACGACACGTCTCCTTCGCAAAGAGTTGATCAGGCTGTTGATTGTGGCTTGTGGAATGTTGGCCCCCTCTTCAATGGCTTTTGGAAGAGACTGCATTTTCATTTAAGAACTTCACACCACTGTTAATAAGGGGGCTGCAGGCAGTTAGTTCATCATCCCTGACCTAAATCTTTTAAACTGGAACAACCATTGCAGTCAGTAATGGGTGTAATAAATCCAAGCAACATATTGGATTAGTTTAGAAAATGTATGAAATGTATATTTGCGTACCACAAGATTAATGAATCAATCAATGTACATGCACAAACATAGATATTGAAACAAACATTTAAAAAAAAAAAAAAAAAATCAGCCTGCAATAGAGCATGCTGGGAAATATGATAATGATGGATGTGCTTTTGGTTTAGGCTGCGCTTTGTTAGGGAAGGAGAGGTGCCTAGTAGAGAGCATGTGGTTAAAAACCTACTGATCGAATCCCAGTGGATCACTGCTGAAGACGTCTATTCCTACATAGCCCTCCCAAATCGGTGAGAATATGAAATATGCTTTTTCTCAGCCAACCCCCTACGCTAGTTTCTTGAACGCCACAATGCAAATACACATGAGCAAAAATGGAGTGACTGGGAAGTGAAGTCCCCATTTAATACGGACGTGAAGACCATAATGGTCAAGTCCTGGACAGGAAGGGTTTCTGACTGTGACAAAGCATTGGAGGTGCAGTGCGTTTGGCCAACAGTCCAGAGAGTGCACGAGTGAAAGCAAGTGCACACTCTGCAATAGTGACGGGCACATCTACTTCAACTGTCCACAAGCCTACAGCAACAGAACAAAGAACAGTGGAAAGGGAGCAGAACCTGAAGCGCAACAACCAACACCGCCAACAGATGAGCCTGAAGAACCCCAGATTCCACAGCACTTCCCCAAACAAGTGGAGCAGTCGAGATGTGAGGAAGAGGAGGAACTGAAGCAGAGAGAGGTGAAGAGGAGAAACAACACAAACCCGAGAGCAAAAGCCATTCCTACAGGCAGTCTAGCAGTCAATCTGACAGCACACCAGAGAGCAAGAGTGACGAGGAGAACGATGACAGCTTTGAGTCCGCCAGTGAAGAGCCATCCCAAGATACTTCCATCCCTAATTACACAGGTCCTGCAGCAGACTGGTCCACTCAAATGGAGGCTCAAGATGACGACCCACCAAACCTTACCAGACACTCCCAGCTTCATCGAAGTCACCCGTCCATCAAAAAGTGGTAAGAAATATCCTGTCTCTTCCCTTCAGGAAGAGGGGCCCACAAAAATGACAAAGAAAATATATGAGTCTCATTAAATAGAAAGGTAGCTAACAACTGTATACAAACAACATTTTATCAAGGGAAATTTTACAGGTCTTTTCTAATTAGTCTTGGTCTGCCATCTAATTTTCTAAAATATATGAAATGTTCAAGTGATTATCTCAATTGACCAACAAATGTGAGTATTTATGTTTGGAATGTGTGCCTTCTATTATTAAATATGTATTTCTAAAATATTGTCAAGTTATGAATTATTGAAAGATTATATTAAAACTAAAACAAACAAAAAAGCTATAAGATTTGATGCAAAACAACTTGTCTGTGTCTCATGAACAAGATAAACAGAAAGGAATACATTTGAATCTAAAAAAGGACAACATGTTTTATTAAAAGGTAGATTAAGTAAGGGATACATTACCTTGGAAATAATGGACGACGCAGCGGGATGAGGCGGAGCCAAGTCCCTTGGCAGAGTTCCTTTTTCCAAGGTAATGTACATAATGGAGGCGTTTATCCCACTTATACCACAGTTGCCAAAGAAAACAAAATGAAAGCACATATTTAACGGTAGAAACACTTTTTTTTGTTGACATTTTCATTTTTATCAGCAAAGTCATACTTTCTGATCTTTTGGTTGCTAGAGACGCGACCTAGTCGTTAGTTTGATTAGTTCGATATTTATGGACGTGATCCAGTCATTCCTTCTTTATGTTCCATTGCCATGCTCACTGGCAATGTTCTTATCCCTTGCAATGTTCTTATCCCTTGCTTGCTGCTAGCTAGCCAACTAGCTACGGCTACGCAGTCACGACCTCTGCAGCCAAAATAACAGCAAAGATTATTCCATTGCATTTGTTTAAGCTGTTTATCCCACTTATACCAAAGAAAACAATAATCATACATTTACCAGTAGAAATAAAACATTTGTTAACATTTCGTTGCAAGAGATGCGACCCAGTTAATTTGATTAGTTCAATATTCATGGGAAGTAATTTGTTCTTTATGTTCTGTTGCCATGTTCGTTGGCAACATTTCTATCCCTTACTTGCTGCTAGCTAACCAATTAGCTACGGCTAACACAGTCAAGACAGACTAACAGCAAAGTAGCTGTATTCTATTGGCATTCATTTTGACACATCCATAACAATGAGCTAATAATGCCCAATTTTGCTTTGCATAGCTAGAAAAGTTTGCCTTCTCGTCAGGACACTTGTCAACACTGACCTTTGATTACGAGGAGATCACATTGCATATCAAACACTACAATAGAAGCTAGCTAAAAAGTTTGTTACTAGCAAACCTGACAATATGACAAGCCGAATTAAAAAATATCAGTTGCTGAAAACAACTGGTCAAACATGACATATGTGGGAGGATTTAGATGATAAAAGGTGTATCTGTTTTATAATAGTTGTTGTGTAGTTGTCTCTGCTTAAGTCTTTATTCATTCGCAAGAATAATTCGATTTAGTAAATTATAATTTTGGATTATATGAGAAAGTGTGTGGTGCGAAGTTAAACAAAAAACAAAACAGAAGAAGTTTGGATGGTGCTTTCTAAACCTCCCATCCATACAGAAATGAAAGATGAAATGAAATAACTCCGGATATATATAAGTGGAACGAATTGTGCTCAGAGAAACTGGGATCGAAAAGAAGCTGCAGTTCATGAGGAGGTTGAGAAATGGTCAAACAAGAACACTAGCTACAAATATATACTGAATAAAAATATAAACTCAACAAGCAACAATTTCAAAGATTTTCCTCAGTTACAGTTCATATAAGGAAATCAGTAAATTTAAATAAATAAATTAAGCCTAATCTATTGATTTCACATGACTGGGAATACAGACAAGCATCTGTTGGTCAAAGATACCATAAAAAAGTATGGGCATGGATCAGAAAACCACCATTTGCCTCATGCAGTGTGTCACATCTGTCACATAGATTGATCACGCTGTTGATGGTGGCATGTGAAATGTTGTCCCACTCCTCTTCAATGGCTGTGCGAAATTGTTGGATATTCACGGGAACTGGAACACGCTGTCGTACCCGCTGATGTAGAGCATCCCAAACATGCTCAATGGGTGACATGTCTGGTGAGTATGCAGGCCATGGAAGAACTGGGATATTTTCAGCTTCCAGGAATTGCGTACAGATCCTTGCGACATGGGGCCGTGCATTATCATGCTGAAACATGAGTTGATGGAGGGCGGATGAATGGCACAACAATGAGCCATAATCTCATCATGGTATCTCTGTGCATTCAAATTTCCCTCAATAAAATACAATTGTGTTCATTGTCCGTAGTTTATGCCAACCCATACCATAACCCCACCGCCACCATGGGGCACTCCATTTACAACATTGACATCAGCAAACCGCTCGCCCACACAACGCCATACACTTGGTCTGCGGTTGTGAGGCCGGTTGGACGTAGTGCCAAATTCTCTAAAACAACGTAGGAGGCAGCTTATGGTAGAGAAATCCCGCTCTGGTGGACATTCCTGTAGTCAGCATGCCAATTGCACGCTCCCTGTGGCATTGTGTTTTGTGACAAAATTGTGCATTTTAGAGTGGCCTTTTATTGTCCCGAGCACAAGGTTCACCTGTGTAATGATCATGCTGTTTAATCAACTTCTTGATATGCCACACCTGTCAGGTGGATGAATTATCTTGGTAAAGGAGAAATGCTCACAAACAGGGATGTAAACAAATTCCTGCACACAATTTGAAAGAAATAAGCTTTTTGTGCATATCGAACATGTCTGGGATCTTTTATTTCAGCTCATGAAACATGAGACCCCACCCCACTGATGACTGCATCCTAAGGATCAATAAGGCATGTGTTTGGTTAATATAGGGTTCCAATAGGGAGGTTACAAAGAGAGATTTAATTTTTTTAAAGTAAAGATTTAGGAGGCCTTGGAGCAGTGAAATTGGGTATAAAGTTAAACATTTTATTTTGTAAAATTGTCGCAAGTGCCATAGCTAGAAATGTTATTTGGTTGCCGGACCTGCAGGTGTGGGAAAAGCTATGTAGGAAATCAAGAAAAAAAACGTACCTCATCACAGGTTGTGCTACAGCGACTTCACTTACAATTTCAGACATTTTAATATTAACTGGAACAAAACTATTTATAGTCATATCCAATTAAATGTATGGTGGTGAAGTCGCATACCTGACCCCTGCATAAACTAAAGAAAAACAAGTTAAAAAAAACTTCCATGGTCACTTTTAAGACTTTAAACCATCTTATGTAATAATGAACCCATGTATTGATGTGAAAGCTGAATTGTATTTATATTAAATACTATGATTGTAAAATGTGAAACACTTCAATAAAGATTATTAAACAAAAATATTAAAACTCGGCCCTCAAAATAAGACCTTATATATGAAATACGTTTGGTATTGTGTTAAACATTTTTTTCATGATAACATATTCACTTAGGATCTCACTTGGTGAGGTCCATAGTACTGGAAATGAATGAATGGCAAAAAGCCATATCTGTCACTAACAAATATAGTCATGGGTGGTAACTTTATAATTCATAAAATAAAATGAGTCAACACACAGACAAGCGCGCGCACACACACACACCTTTATACATACTAGTACATACAACAACTTCAACGTGTTATTTCTATAAAATGACATTATACTGCTGTATTCTGATTTCATTTAGAGTAAAACAAACATTGTATTATTTTGTACTGTGATCACACTTGGGACTCAGCCTTAACTGGGATTTGAACTTAAAACCTTATGTTCGCTAGCAACCTGAAATGTTCTGCTTCATGTCCTGCTACACCACCAGGTCTGTGAGCATGAAAGAGATATGGCTACAGACTTATTGGCAAGAATACATTCTCAAGCTGCCCAGAATCAAGTAAATAATTGTCACTAACAACATTATATCAACATAAAACTAGCAGTGCTCAAGGACACTTGACATAGAGTATACACGAATGCTTCGGGGATTTGAACTTGCAACCTATTGGTGCCACCAGGTTCATACTTATTGCTTGGAAAATGTATTAAACTCTTAAAAAAAATAAGGGTATGGTTAGGGTACAGTATTTTTCCCTGGGGTACAAAAAAGTGTAAGGTACACATATGAACTCATATGGTACAGTTCCATACCTTGTACGTATGATGGAAAAATAATTATACCAATATTTTGAATATAATGTACATCATTGATAGGTTGGTGCAATGTACTGTTGGGGCTCATTAGCATATTTGGGGACAAGATCCCACCTTGTCTAGCATATTTTGTTTGTCAACATTTTGAAAGTTTACGGAAACATTTTCTGTTTCCATCAGGCCTGTCATGACATGTTTTATCCGACATGTACTTTACTTGCAGAAAAAGGTTGGATGGAAACCTGGTTATTGAAATAGAATAATATGCCCAACCAACATTAGACAACTATACAGAAAACCCTCAAATTGCTGAAATAAATTAATGAAATCAATGATGAGAGAATTCTCAGATTAATTGAATAATAATTACTGTATAAATAAACATACACAATGTAGTCAAATATGTAAATTGAAAACACTGTTAAAAGCACTGTGTATCATCATTATTTTTTTTTTTCACGTGTAGTGTATCAAACTGTTTTTACATGTGAAATGTCACATGAAGTGTTCCAAAACCACAAGTTTCCACATGTGACATTTGTTCCATGCGCACAAATGATATCACATGGGATTTCATGTGATTTTCCACAAGTGAAATCATGTTTTGTTTTTTCCCGTTAGGGAGTAACCTATGTAATTGCCTTGTAAAATAATTAATTTCCCCAGTGTAATTAGGGACTGAGGTGTGCTCTACAAATGGCTGCACAACAAATATTATTAAACCTAACTAAGCCACTCAGCACCAATCTAAATGAGGGAGGAAAGAGGATGTGTAAATTACTGTGAATGACTACGTAAAAGACTAAAATTACTCTGCCGAACCTGGAAGTTCAGGAATCACTGGTAATACCTTGTATGGATGGTGGTTATGTACATATCAGAACCACCACCCCCTGAATGTTGGTTTGAGGTGAGCAAATAGCCATGTTATAAACTACATTACATCACATCATACAGTGGAGTACAGTCGCTGCCCACAGCTGCCAGAGGGGGCACACTTGCTGCATGAATGACTGCGAGTGTGTGCTCTAATCCAGTGGTTCCCAACCTTTTTCGGTTACTGTACCACTGACTGAATTTTGTTCTGCCTGAAGTACCCCCTATCATGTGCATTTTACCTTTAGGCCTAATGTCTTATGGGTCTTCTCAAGTACCCGCTGTGGATAGGCCAAGTTAACCATGGTTGAGAACCTCTGCTCTAATCTAATGTCCATTACAACCACCAGGGTTGGGGGCAATTCCATTCCATTTCAGTCAATTTAGGAAGTAAACTGACGAGCCAAACAATTCAAATTCTTCTCATTGCTTTGGAGTTGGCATTTCTGTTTGCTTCCTTTACAGACTCTCTCTCATCCTAGGAATTCACCACTTCCAAAATAAACTACTCCTATCACCATTTTACCAATCCCAATAAGCTTGGTAACATCCATAGGCTAATCATGTTAGAGTACAGATGACTGTTTAGAGTTTATTCACCTGGGGCTCCTCAAAATAAAAAAAAGTAACAACTCACAGAAAATCGAGCAAAGATCCACACATCCATCCACCCACCCCTTACACACAGTAAAAGGAAAGGTCGCCTCATTGAATCAGTTCAGACTATCTTCCGGTCTTTGACCTTTCAGAGTGCTCCACTGACGGAATGATAGGTGGTGAAATACCTAGAATGCAGCAGCACATCTCTGGATACAATTTTGTAATTAGAGCTTAGCACTGAGAAAGGTTACAGGCCATATCACACAGGAGAGAGAGAAAGCGAGAGAGTGAGAGAGACACGGACACTCTACTTTCATGCTGTATTCCGTCAGTAGGACAGGCGTCTATCTTTCTCTCGCCCTCTGCTGAAACAAGCCCTCTCTGTAGCTATGCCAACCAGTCAGATTGGCCTAACTGAATATGCAAGATAAAGCTGACTTGAAAGAGCGAGAAAATCTGTTTCCTCCCTCTATTGCTGCTTTCTCTTTCCTCGCTCTCCCCTCACTTTCCTTTCCTTTCCTTCCCTCCCTCTTTTTGCTCTCTCGCTCCCCCTCTTTTTCTCTCCTCTCACACTCCTTTTCCATCTGCATCTCTTCCCCTTCTTTCTTTCTTCTTTCTCCCTACTTGGAATTATACTGGCATAAGCACACATTGAGATATGAGGCTTGGCATGGTTATGACATTCTCCGTCTGTCTTTGAGACACAGAGACTCAGAAAGGGAGAAGAGACTTCAGAAACACAGCCACAAGGAGAATACAGCACTCTGTTTATTTTTACTGTGCGTTGGTTAATGTACATGTGTGTGTATGCAGCGCTTCAAGGCTAAATCTGATCTTCCACTTGAACAGAACAAATGCTCCAATTCTGATTGAACGATTCTCAGCTCTCCTCTCAGCTCTCACACTGCTGTCTCCATGAAAATTAAATTGGGTTTGTGTTTCTTTGCAGGGCTGTTAGCCTATTTACCAAGAGTATGGACTGATCAGACGTGTGTGTGTGTGTGTGTGTGTCTCTCAGAGTGAGCCAGTGTGTGTGTTACAGAGTGACAAAGAATGTGTGTGTGTGCTTTATAAAAAGGTAATGAACAGTTAATCATGTTTTTCATGAAATTGGATGATATTTGTATGAAACCAGACCAAAGTATCATGGCCAAAGCATGAAAAATGACTGTAGCTTCTATACAGAACAAAAAATATAAATCGCAGCATGCAATAATTTCAAAGATGTTAATGAGTTATAGTTCATATACGGAAATCAGTCAATTGAAATAAATATACTGCTCAAAAAAATAAAGGGAACACTTAAACAACACAATGTAACTCCAAGTCAATCACACTTCTGTGAAATCAAACTGTCCACTTAGGAAGCAACACTGATTGACAATAAATTTCACATGCTGTTGTGCAAATGGAATAGACAACAGGTGGAAATTATAGGCAATTAGCAAGACACCCCCAAGAAAGGAGTGGTTCTGCAGGTGGTGACCACAGACTACTTCTCAGTTCCTATGCTTCCTGGCTGATGTTTTGGTCACTTTTGAATGCTGGTGGTGCTTTCACTCTAGTGGTAGCATGAGACGGAGTCTACAACCCACACAAGTGGCTCAGGTAGTGCAGCTCATCCAGGACGGCACATCAATGCGAGCTGTGGCAAGAAGGTTTGCTTGTGTCTGTCAGCGTAGTGTCCAGAGCATGGAGGCGCTACCAGGAGACAGGCCAGTACATCAGGAGATGTGGAGGAGGCCGTAGGAGGGCAACAACCCAGCAGCAGGACCGCTACCTCCGCCTTTGTGCAAGGAGGAGCAGGAGGAGCACTGCCAGAGCCATGCAAAATGACCTCCAGCAGGCCACAAATGTGCATGTGTCTGCTCAAACGGTCAGAAACAGACTCCATGAGGGTGGTATGAGGGCCCGACGTCCACAGGTGGGGGTTGTGCTTACAGCCCAACACCGTGCAGGACGTTTGGCATTTGCCAGAGAACACCAAGATTGGCAAATTCACCACTGGCGCCCTGTGCTCTTCACAGATGAAAGCAGGTTCACACTGAGCACTTGTGACAGACGTGACAGTCTGGAGACGCCGTGGAGAACGTTCTGCTGCCTGCAACATCCTCCAGCATGACCGGTTTGACGGTGGGTCAGTCATGGTGTGGGGTGGCATTTCTTTGGGGTGCCGCACAGCCCTCCATGTGCTCGCCAGAGGTAGCCTGACTGCCATTAGGTACCGAGATGAGATCCTCAGACACCTTGTGAGACCATATGCTGGTGCGGTTGGCCCTGGGTTCCTCCTAATGCAAGACAATGCTAGACCTCATGTGGCTGGAGTGTGTCAGCAGTTCCTGCAAGAGGAAGGCATTGATGCTAGGGACTGACCCGCCCGTTCCCCAGACCTGAATCCAATTGAGCACATCTGGGATATCATGTCTCGCTCCATCCACCAACGCCACGTTGCACCACAGACTGTCCAGGAGTTGGCGGATGCTTTAGTCCAGGTCTGGGAGGAGATCCCTCAGGAGACCATCCGCCACCTCATCAGGAGCATGCCCAGGCATTGTAGGGAGGTCATACAGGCACGTGGAGGCCACACACACTACTGAGCCTCATTTTGTCTTGTTTTAAGGACATTACATCAAAGTTGGATCAGCCTGTAGTGTGGTTTTCCACTTTAATTTTGAGTGTGACTCCAAATCCAGACCTCCATGGGTTGATAAATTGGATTTCCATTGATTATTTTTGTGTGGCTTTGTTGTCAGCACATTCAACTATGTAAAGATAAAAGTATTTAATAAGATTATTTCATTCATTCAGATCTAGGATGTGTTATTTTAGTGTTCCCTTTATTTTTTTGAGCAGTGTACATTAGACCCTAATCTGGGCTGGCATGGTTACACGTGATCTGCGGTTGTGAGGACCGTTGGATGTACTGACAAATTCTCTAAAATGACGTTGGAAGTGGCTTATGGTCATCCGGTGCTGAGTGGCTAATCTGCCTTTGCCATCTGTACTATTGGCCAACAAACAATCACTGCATAATAAAGTGGATGAACTAAAAACACATATATCCTACCAATGGGATATTAAAAACTGTAATTCCTTACGTTTTACTGAGTCGTGGCTGATCGACGACATGAATAACATAGAGCTGGTGGATTATACACTGTATCGGCAAAATAGAACAGCAGCCTCTAGTAAGACAAGGGGAGGCGGTCTATGTCTATTTGTAAACAACAGCTGGTGCACGATATCTAAGGAAGTCTCAAGGTTTTGCTCGCCCGAGGTAGAGAATTTCATGATAAGCTGTAGACCACACTACAGTGAGGGAAAAAAGTATTTGATCCCCTGATGATTTTGTATGTTTGCCCACTGACAAAGAAAAGATCGGTCTATAGTTTTAATTTGTAGGTTTATTTGAACAGTGAGAGACAGAGTAACAACAAAAAAATCCTGAAAAACACATGTCAAAAATGTTATACATTTTTTTGCATTTTAATGAGTGAAATAAGTATTTCACCCCTCTGCAAAACATGACTTAGTACTTGGTGGCAAAACCCTTGTTGGCAATCACAGAGGTCAGACGTTCCTTGTAGTTGGCCACCAGGTTTGCACACATCTCAGGAGGGATTTTGTCCCACTCCTCTTTGCAGATCTTCTCCAAGTCATTAAGGTTGAGGCTGACGTTTGGCAACTCGAACCTTCAGACCTTAATCCCATAGAAAATCTGTGGAGGGAGCTGGAGACTGGCTAGGCCACTCCAGGACCTTAATGTGCTTCTTCTTGAGCCCCTCCTTTATTGCCTTGGCCGTGTTTTTTGGGTCATTTTCATGCTGGAATACCCATCCACGACCCATTTTCAATGCCCTGGCTGAGGGAAGGAGGTTCTCACCCAAGATTTGACGGCACATGACCCCATCCATCGTCCCTTTGATGCGGTGAAGTTGTCCTGTCCCCTTAGCAGAAAAACACCCCCAAAGCATAATGTTTCCACCTCCATGTTTGACTGTGGGGATGGTGTTTTTGGGGTCATAGGCAGCATTCCTCCTCCTCCAAACACGGCGAGTTGAGTTGATGCCACAGAGCTGTAAACTCTCCTTCCAGACTCACATCAATCATCTCCAATCCAAAGTGAAATCTAGAATTGGCTTCCTATTTCGCAACAAAGCATCCTTCACTCATGCTGCCAAACATACCCTCGTAAAACTGACCATCCTACCAATCCTCGACTTCGGCGATGTCATTTACAAAATAGCCTCCAATACCCTACTCAACAAGCTGGATGCAGTCTATCACAGTGCCATCCGTTTTGTCACCAAAGTCCCATATACTACCCACCACTGCGACCTGTACGCTCTCGTTGGCTGGCCTTTGCTTCATAATTGTCGCCAAACACATTGGCTCCAGGTCATCTACAAGACCCTGCTAGGTAAAGTCCCCCCTTATCTCCGCTCACTGGTCACCATAGCAGCACCCACCTGTAGCACGCGCTCCAGCAGGTATATCTCTCTGGTCACCCCTAAAGCCAACTCCTCCTTTGGTCGTCTCTCCTTCCAGTTCTCTGCTGCCAATGACTGGAACGAACTACAAAAATCTCTGAAACTGGAAACACTTATCTCCCTCACTAGCTTTAAGCACCAGCTGTCAGAGCAGCTCACAGATCACTGCACCTGTACATAGCCCATCTATAATTTAGCCCAAACTACTACCTCTTCCCCTACTGTATTTATTTATTTTGCTCCTTTGCACCATATTATTTATATTTGAACTTTGAACTTTCTTCAAACTACAAATCTACCATTCCAGTGTTTTTCTTGCTATACTTTATTTACTTTGCCACCATGGCATTTTTTTGCCTTTACCTCCCTTATCTCACATCATTTGCTCACATTGTATATAGTCTTATTTTTTTCTACTGCATCATTGATTGTATGTTGTTTTACTCCATGTGTAACTCTGTGTTGTTGTATGTTGTCGAACTGCTTTGCTTTATCTTGGCCAGGTCGCAATTGTAAATGAGAACTTGTTCTCAACTTGCCTACCTGGTTAAATAAAGGTGAAATAAAAATAAAAAAATCAATAAAGAGCTCCATTTTGGTCTCATCTGACCACAACACTTTCACCCAGTTGTCCTCTGAATCATTCAGATGTTCATTGGCAAACTTCAGATGGGCATGTATTTGTGCTTTTTTGAGCAGGGGGACCTTGCGGGCGCTGCAGGATTTCAGTCCTTCACGGCGTAGTGTGTTACCAATTGTTTTCTTGGTGACTATTGTCCCAGCTGCCTTGAGATCATTGACAAGATCCTCCCGTGTAGTTCTGGGCTCATTCCTCACCGTTCTCATGATCATTGCAACTCCATGAGGTGAGATCTTGCATGGAGCCCCAGGGTGAGGGAGATGCATATTCTCATTTCTGGGCAAGAGTAGTAACCTGTTTAAATTGGGTACGTTTTTTTAATTTAAAAAAATATATATATTTCATCCGGCCGTGAAAATACTGCCCCCTATGGATATCAGGTTAAGAGTGTGCTCCTAATCTCAGCTCGTTACCTGTATAAAAGACACCTGGGAGCCAGAAATCTTTCTGATTGAGAGGGGGTCAAATACTTATTTCCCTCATTAAAATGCAAATCAATTTATAACATTTTTGACATGCGATTTTCTGGATTTTTTGTTGTTATTCTGTCTCTCACTGTTCAAATAAACCTACCATTAAAATTATAGACTGATCATTTCTTTGTCAGTGGGCAAACGTACAAAATCAGCAGGGGATCAAATACTTTTTTCCCCTCACTGTATCGACCTAGAGAGTTATCTATATTCTTTGTAGCTGTCCATTTACCACCACAAACCGATGCTCGCACTAAGACCATACTCAACGAGCTGTATATGGACATTAGCAGACAGGAACATGCTCATCAAGAGGCACCGCTCCTAGTGGCCGGGGACTTTAATACAGGGAAACTTAAATCTGTTTTACCTCATTTCTACCAGCATTTAAAATGTGCAACTAGAGGCGAACAAAAAAACTCTAGACCACCTTTACTCCACACAGAGATGCGTACAAAGCTCTCCCTCGCCCTCCATTTGGCAAATCTGACCATAATTATATCTTCCTGATTCCTGCTTACAAGCTAAAATTAAAGCAGGAAGCACCAGTGAAATCGGTCAATAAAAATGTGGTCAGATGAAGCAGACGCTAAGCTACAGAACAGTTTTGCTAGCACAGACTGGAATATGTTCCGGGATTCTTCCGATGGCGTTGAGGAGTACACCACATCAGTCAATGGCGTCATCAATAAGTTAAATCGGTGATGTTGTCCCCAAAGTGACTATGTTCAGTGGCTTGCAAAAGTATTCACCCCCTTGGCATTTTTCCTATTTTATTTCCTTACAACCTGGAATAAAAATGGATTTTGATGCAAGATGCAAAATATTTTTTATTGTGAAACAAACAAGAAATAAGACAAAACAAAACTTGCGCGTGCATAACTATTTACCCCCCCCATAACTATTTAGCCCATCTGTTTTGTTCATAAGGGACTCCTGTTGACAAGCTCACACACAGATACTGCGCTTAATAAAACAGCATGGAGAGGCAGAGCTATAGCTAGAGATCCCTATGATATCTCACTCAGACCTGGGATATGATCTCATCGATCTAGCTAAATATTCTACAACTTGAATGTCTTACACAGGTAAAGTGGTTCTTCCTTTCAAAGTTTCGAGCTTATGTCACGACCGTTAGTGGTAGATGGTGGCATTCTGTCATTGCACCACACTCTCACAAGGGGGAGTTAGACCGCTGATCTATCGGTGGTCTAAACTGTGGCACAAATTGACTATCTTTTCATAAATTAATGGCGATGTTTTCAGTCTGAGAGTCTTCTCTGGCACTAGAGTCCTTATCAAGCAAAAAAAATAAATACATTTTAAAAAAGTCGGTGGTCCTGGAGTTAGAGAACTTCGGTAAATACAATAGGGGAATTATACTTGACAAGTGGACTGACGATTTTCAAAAAATAAGCACGGTGGGCTTTTGGTTTCTCTCCCTCTAAAAACAGAAATAAATAATTCTAAACAACAAACTGGCTTTATTTACAAATTAGTAATATTGTCTCACCCCATTTACAAGGGCCTTTTTCCCTTTATTCAGATTACAACCGCTAATTTTCAGTTATTTGAAAAATAAATCTTCCAAAATATTGTAATTTTTTAAACAAGCCATGGAAAGTTGGTTGCAATTTCAGTTTAATCCACCAGAAAAGACAGAACAAATAATAAAACAAATATTGTGGTTAAACTTAAATACACAAAAAAAAAAATTATCAATTGGAACCTTTATCAAGTGGAAGGGGGGGAAAGTAAGGAACTTGTCTGTTGGCCCTGCATTAAAGACCAAAATTGGTTAAAGAAAAGTGATAAATAAAAATATATACCAGTTTAATTTAAGGAAAAAAAAATATGGACAGCAGTGTCATATAAATTGCAAAATAGTTGGGAAGAGATATCTGATGTATGGATGCCATGGCACATGGTTTATGAATTGACACGCAATTCTCAGTTTACTATAACCTACTGCAGGCCTAAAACCTGTGGGTTTAACATTTTGAATGAATTGTTATATTGAAGATAGAAGCCACTGTTTAACAACAATTATTATTAACCCTGCGTTATAATTATATTAAAGCCCCATAGACATTCTCTGTACGTTTTTTTTGTTTGTTACATTTTAGTCAATAGCAGAGACCAGATTTGCCCTAACAAAAAATGCCCAATAGATGTTAGCTTAGAATACTCCAATCCTCTAAATTTAATTAAATCTACAGGGACATTATTGATCTGCAATTATTTTCATTTAGAAGCTGCCTCTTAATGAGTTCCGAGAGCCGTGTCATACCAATTATTATTGGATTATTCACCATGGCAACCACTTGTAGGTATAACATTGAAAATGTGCATTTGTATTTTTTTTATTGAATTTAACTAATATATGTGTACCACTGTAGACACTGTTTTTATTTACAGTAGTGATGGACATCTGGAGGCATTTTGAAAACAAGTTTTCAAACAATAGCCCTTTCTCAAGGGCTATTAGCAATACAATAGATACGATGTGGTCCCAAAAACACCTCTGACATAGGGTCCAGCATATCTCGATGACGTCATTGAATGTCTCGCCAGCTTTGATCCGTGCCTGGGCCTGCAGCACACAAAGTTCTTTGTCAGACGAATCATTGGGTCGAAACTACAGAACAAAAATATGTATAAAAACTGTCTTAAGGAGCATTTCCATAAGTCCGCTCAAGTTTCTTCAACTGTCTTACTTGAAATGAACTTAATCTATCCACAGACAGGGGTGTAAGTAAGTAATTATGAATACACTTGATACTGTAATTGAGTAGCTTTTCCGAGTACTTTTACTTAACCTGTCTGGGATAGGGGGCAGTATTTTCACGGCCGGATAAAAAAAACATACCCGATTTAAACTGGTTACTACTCTTGCCCAGAAACTACAATATGCATATTATTAGTAGATTTGGATAGCAAACACTCTAAAGTTTCTAAAACTGTTTGAATGGTGTCTGAGTATAACAGAACTCATATGGCAGGCAAAAACCTGAGAATATTCCAAGCAGGAAGTGGCCTGTCTGACAATTTGTAGTCCTTCTGTTGTATCTCTATCGAAATTACAGTATCTGTGCTGTTACGTGACACTAAGGTTTCCATTGGCTCTCTAAAGCCTTCAGAAACCGGATTGACGAGTCTCCTGTCTCTGGGCAGATAACAGCAGCTCAGTTTGCCAGTGGACTGCCTGGTGACAGAGACTGTAGCTGCGTGTTCACGAGACCTCCCCATTTTTCTTTCCCTCTTTGAATGAATCCAACGTTGTCCGGTTGGAATATTATCGCTATTTTACGAGAAAAACAGCATAAAAATTGATTTTAAACAGCATTTGACATGCTTCTAAGTACGGTAAAGAGACATTTGTCACGAAATGCACTCGCGCGTTACCCTTTGGATAGTGACCTGAACGCACAAACAAAACGGAGGTATTTGGATACAACTATGGACTATTTGGAACCAAAACATTTGTTGTTGAAGTAGAAGTCCTGGGAATGCATTCTGACGAAGAACAGCAAAGGTAATCCAATTTTTCTAATAGTAATTCTGAGTTTAGTGAGCCCCGAAGTTGGCAGGTGTCTGAATAGCTAGCCTGTGATGGCTGAGCTAAGTACTCAGAATATTGAAAAATGTGCTTTCACCGAAAAGCTATTTTAAAATCTGACATAGCGATTGCATAAAGGAGTTCTGTATCTATAATTCTTAAAATAATTGTTATGGATTTTGTCAACATTTAAGATGAGTAATTTAGTAAATTCACCGGAAGTTTTCGGTGGGTATGCTAGTTCTGAACATCACATGCTAATGTAAAAAGCTGGTTTTTGATATAAATATGAACTTGATTGAACAAAACATGCATGTATTGTATAACAATGTCCTAGGAGTGTCATCTGATGAAGATCAAAAGGTGTAACTCTGTGTTGTCGAACTGCTTTGCTTTATCTTGGCCAGGTCGCAATTGTAAATGAGAACTTGCCTACCTGGTTAAATAAAGGTGAAATAAAAAATAAATAAAATTAGCTATACTAGCTGCTAACTTACATACGTTAGTGTTATCCTTGTTGTCTAGCATTAGTGGTTAAGAGCGTTGGGTGATATGATGAGCTAAGTTGCCACATAACAGAATTCAATGTGTGTATTTTTATTTAACCTTGATTTGAGCAGGGAGTCATACTGAGACCAAGGTCTGTTTAAATCCTCAGACTTATTTTTATGCGCACTAGAGAACAGGTTTTCCCTGCATTCAGTACTAATTTCAGGCCAACAAAGTTTCTGTAATACAATGAAGGTAGACTGTAGTTCAGATAGAGCCTGGTCAACTGTGGGGGCAATATCACATACAACAGTATCATCGGCATACAAGTGCAGGTTACAATTTTTCATAAAACAGGTCGATATTGTTAATTTAGACATTTAAAAGTACATGACCCAGAATTGACCACTGCGGGACACCATTTGTAATATCCAGGAAACCTGATTTAACACCATCAGTATGATATACATTGAGTTCTATCTGTCAAGTAATATTTAAACCAGTTACATGTAGCCTGGTCTAGGTCAATTGAGGAAAGCCTCTGAATTAGGAGTAATCAACAGAATCGAAAGCCTTTGACTGGTCAATGAAGAGGGCAGTACAATGTTAACTGTATGGATAAAAGCTAACCACAATTTATACTGTAACTAGGGATGCAGTAGAGATAGCACTATGACCTGGTCTAAAACCTGACTGATTTCAAAGATAGATCTTAGCTGAGAATTTTTCTTATCAAGACTTAATATTTTAGCTAAGCAAGAAAGTTTAGAAATAGGCAAACAATGATTTAGTTTACAAGGGTCACCACCATTGTGAAGGGGGAGTACACGGGCCACCTTCCAAACCTTGGAGTTTCTACCAGATAGTCAGGTTAAAAATATGGGTTAATTGTTCAGCAATCAGGGGGGCAGAGAGCTACAGAAAAAAATGGATAAAGTATCAGTTCCAGTGTTTGTTTAAATCAATCTTAAGCAGGGCATCTAGCACATCACAGATAGTAAGTTGTTGAAATCAAAAACAGTCACTAGAAGTTGACGGGTTAACTGTCGAGTCAGCTAGAGGCTGGCAGAGGGAAGAGCAGTCGATTGACTGAACGCGGTCAACTATACACCACTAGTTCTCTCAAATTAAAAGCCTGCCGAGATAAAATTATGATTTAATGCATCACTTCTCATTCTTATCAGTTATGATACCAGTCAGACAGAACTTGCTTAGGCAGGAAAGAGGAATTTGTATACTTCACTGCATTTACTTTTTTACAAAATGTAGAAGGATCACCAGCAGTCAGAGAGAGCTTAAAAAGCAGCTTGATTTAACTTTCTTAATCAAAATAATACATTGTTTCTCAATTGTCTGAAAGATTGCCAGTCCACTACAAAGTCTGTTTTCCTTGCTTTGGCCCAGACCTGATTCTCTGAATGAGCTCAGATAATTCTGAAGAAAACCAAGGATTCTATCTATATTTGACTCTGAACTGTTTAAAAAGGGCGTGTTTGGGCTGTATCACAACCGGGAGTCTCATAGGGTGGCTCACAATTGGCCCATCCGGGTTAGGGGAGGGTATGGCCGGGGGAGGATTTACTTAGCTCATCGTGCTCTAGTGACTCCTTGTGGTGGCCCAGGTGCTTGCAGGCTGACCTCGGTCGTTAGAGGAACGGTGTTTACTCCGACACATTGGTGCAGCTGGCTTCCTGGTTAAGCGGGCGGGTGTTAAGAATCGCGGTTAGGCAGTTCATGTTTCAGAGGATGCATGGCTTGACCTTCGCCTCCCGAGCCCGTTGGGGAGTTGCAGCGATGAGACAAGATCGGAATTGGGGAGGGAATTTTTTATTTTATTTTTATAAAAGAAATAAAACTGGTTGACCCTCCGTTGGCAGCAATGAACTCAACCAA
Organism: Salmo trutta; assembly: GCF_901001165.1. Lineage (NCBI taxonomy): Eukaryota > Metazoa > Chordata > Actinopteri > Salmoniformes > Salmonidae > Salmo > Salmo trutta. The sequence goes on along the minus strand of NC_042960.1, from coordinate 36,932,797 downwards.
ATGTTTTCTGTAGTTGCGGATCAGACCTGCACAACAGTCAGGAGGAATTTTGGACCATTCATCTTCACAAAACTGTTCCAGTTAAGCAATATTCTAAGGATGTCTGGTGTGAACCGCTCGAGGTCATGCCACAGCATTTTAAAACCGGGTTGAGGTCAGGAATCTGACTGGGCCACTCCAGAAGGCGTATTTTCTGTTGATTTACGTCTGTTTTGGGTTGTTGTCATGTTGCGTCACCCAACTCCTGCTGAGCTTCAATTGGCAGACAGATAGCCTTACATTCTCCTGCAAATGCATAGATTTTTTCCATCGATGATCGCAAGCTGTCCAGGCCCTGAGGCAGCAAATCAGCCCCAAACTATGATGCTCCCACCATACTTTACAGTTGGGATGAGGTTTTGATGTTGGTGTGCCGTGCCTTTTCTTCTTCACAGTGTTGTGTTCCTTCCAAACAACTCAAATTGTGTTTCATATGTCCACAGAATATTTTGCCAGAAGCACTGTGGAACATCCAGGTGCTCTTTCGCGAACTTCAGACGTACAGCAATGGTTTTTTTTGGACAACAGTGTCTTTTGCCGTGGTGTCCTCCCATGAACACCATTCTTGTTTAGTGTTTTACTTGTCGTAGACTCGTCAGATTTTAGCATGTTCCAGAGATTTGTGTCTAGCTGACACTCTAGGATTCTTGTTAACCTCATTGAGCATTCTGCAGTGTGCTCGTGCAGTCATCTTTGCAGGACGGCCATTCCTATGGAGTTGCAACAGTGCTGAACTTTTTCCATTTATAGACAACTTGTCTTATCGTGGACTGATGAACATCAAGGCTTTTAGAGATACTTTTGTAACCTGTTCCAGCTTTATGCAAGTCAAGAATTCTTAATCTTAAGTCTTTTGTTTGAGGCCGCACCACAAGAGAAATGACAATCACACTGGGCACCACAGAAGAGACATGAGATATACATGGAGCTTCCCCAAAACCTACAATAACTCAACCTTAGTCTTCGTGCGGATTTGCAGTGGGTAATTACGCACTGTAGCCCACTGGAAAGGGAAAAATAAATAACCCAGCACGCTGGTAGATTCCCCCAAGTCACAGATGTTCCCGAGACAACTGCTTAGTCCACGGACATCACACAAATAACCATGCCCAACGTATTCCAAAGTGAAACACATCACTAAGCCTAAACAGGGGAAAAAGGCTATAGATCCAGGTAGCAAGTGTCACTACCCTACCCAAATCTTCCACTGAGGTACACAGCCGATTGTACTCACCTCAGACAAATGTCCCAACAGCAAGTGTTCCCAGCCTGGGCAGGGGCCTGGAAACTAACCAATGTACTCTCTCCAATGCAGCACACAAACTATCCACCGCAGTGGCACATTTACCAAACAAACAAAGGCAACCAACACTGGGCCTACCAAACATTACAACTCAAAAGCTGTAACAAAAGTTAAACAAAGCACCTACAGAGTTCTCAAACATTAACATTTTCTCCCAAACACAACACACATACTAGTAAGCCCAGCAACACTAGTATTAGTCCTTCATAATGCAACAAAGTGCTATACGCCAAAATGTCTAGGAACCAACCTTACGATCCGGACGAGCCTCCACTTGCCACAAACCGGCTCAAAGTTCGTAAAAAGAAGGGAGACAACGTGGACATAAATGTGATAATGAGGGGTGTTGAAAGCTGCCAATGCAAACAAACAAAATGGCCACAACCAAACTCTATCAGTGTCTGCATGGCGAGAGTCTCCTCAATGAATGGGGATGAGGTGTATTTATCCCGGAACCCACTGTGCCCAGGTGTGTCCCATGTCGCTGACGACCCTCCTGGCTCCGCCCACCGGCATCCTATTAAGGAAAACAAGAACAAAGAGAAAGAATACGGCAGACAGAGTGGGAGGGTCATCACACTGTGTTTGTCTATTGTTGTGACTAAGATGAAGATCAGATCAAATTTTTAAACTAATTTATGCAGATATCCAGGTAATTTCAAAGGGTTCACATTCTTTTTCTTGCCACTGTATATATACAGGCAGACTTGTTCAGCTACAAATTGTTGTGTATTTACTGAGGCTACCAGACAGCCTTTTTAATTATTTTGTGTACAACACATTTTGATTATGTAATTTGAACAACATATAACAAATTTCAAACAATTTTGACATACTAAAAGACTAGTACACAGTGTCTCCTGACCCCTCCTGTCTCAGCCTCCAGTATTTATGCTGCAGTAGTTTGTGTGTCGGGGGGCTAGGGTCAGTCTGTTATATCTGGAGTATTTCTCCTGTCTTATCTGTTGTCCTGTGTGAATATAAGTATGCGCTCTCTAATTCTCTTTCTTTCTTTCCTTCTCTCTCTCAGAGGACCTGAGCCCTAGGACCATGCCTCAGAACTACCTGGCCTGATGACTCCTTGCTGTCCCCAGCCCACCTGACCGTGCTGTTGCAACAGTTTCAACTTTGCTACCTGCGGCTATGGAACCCTGACCTGTTCACCGGACGTGCTACCTGTCCCAGACCTGTTGTTTTCAACTCTCTAGAGACAGCAGGAGCAGTAGAGATACTCTGAATGATCGGCTATGAAAAGCCAACTGACATTTACTCCTGAGGTGCTGACCTGTTTCACCCTCGACAACCACTGTGATTATTATTATTTGACCCTGCTGGTCATCTATGAACATTTGAACATCTTGGCCATGTTCTGTTATAATCTCCACCTGGCACAGCCAAAAGATGACTGGCCACCCTTCATAGCCTGGTTCCTCTCTAGGTTTCTTTCTAGGTTCTGGCCTTTCTAAGGAGTTTTTCCTACCCACTGTGCTTCTACACCTGCATTGCTTACTGTTTGGGGTTTTAGGCAGGGTTTCTGTACAGCACTTTGTGACATCAGCTGATGTAAGAAGGGCTTTATAAATACAATTGATTGATTGATAGTAGACCTGTGCTAGTAATTATTGCTTGATGCCCCATTGCCGGTGAGCTTGCAAAGTAAACGATTCATATTATTTCACTACTATTTGACATTTGAGGCTCCAGGTCCTAGTCAAGTCTTAAGTTATTTAATTTGTGACTCATCCACACCTCTGCATCTGTGATATAGCGCACATCTCTTTTACTCACTCACACAGACTTACACACGCACATACAGACAGACACACACACACACACACACACACACACAGCCTCCTAAAAGAGCCTGTTAACATGAGCAATCCCTGTAAGATTAATTCTACATGTGGTACGTCTGCTCCCGCTCCCCCTTTCTGGCGCTTGAGGCCACCAGGTTGCTCATCATTACACACACCTGTCACCATCGTTATGTGCAACAGCGCTTCATCGGACTCACCTGGACCTCATCATATCATTGATTGCCTCCCCTTGATTGCCTCTGTCACTTCCTCAGTTTCATCCACGTGTCTGAATTGATGTTGTTTTGTTTCTCTTGTCCAGACACTGTTTTTGCTTTCTTTCATGTCTATTTATTTATTAAATCATCACCCTGCACTTCCATCCCATCTCCCAGCGTCTGTCGTCTCAAGACCGTTACAGAATGCAGACACCACAATTGGACGCATCAGGGAGATATTATTATTTAAAAAAATTGGGGGGTGGGCGTCGGGTCAATGTGCCGCTGCTGAAGCAACCGGGGATGCCTCAGCTGGCTCCCATGGCTCAGCTGGCTAGAGAGACTCACAAGCCTTGGAGTCCGGTTGGCTCGTCGGGCTCCCATTCCTCAGCCGGCTCATCGGGCTCGTCAGGCTCACCCAGGTTTGACACCAGGTAGCGCCCCTAGAGGGGGGTACGGTCACGTCTGCTTCCGCTCCCCCTCTCTGGTGCTTGAGGCCGCCAGGCTGCTTGTCATTACACACATCTGTCACCATTGTTACGCGCACCTGTGGTTGAGCGTAGCTGGGGTGGAGTAAACGCTTACAGGAGGGTAGGAGACCCCTTATTTAGAGAAAAGGGTGCCATTTAGGGGGCACCTAAAACAACTGTTCCTCTGTGGTTTGTGGTACTGTGGAGTTTAGTGTTAATTAATCATAATGTAGATTAAACAGCAATAGAGGAGCCCTGTGGGGAGCCCTGTGAGGAGCCCTATGGCCTTGGTCAAAATTAGTGCACTATAAAGGCAATAGGGTGCCATTTGTGACCTAGCAGTGAGAAAAATGAGCGCTAGTTCTTTAAAGAGCGAGGGTCGAGAATGTTCAGCGGAACGTGCCTGGCTCTCATAAGTATGGGAACAACCCTTCAAATTAGTGGATTGGGCTATTTCAGCCACACCCGTTGCTGACAGGTGTATAAAATCGAGGACACAGACATGCAATCTCAATAGACAAACATTTGCAGTAGAATGGCCTTTCAACGTGGCACCGTCATAGGATGCCACCTTTCCAAGTCAGTTCGTCATATTTCTGCCGTGCTAGAGCTGCCCCGGTCAACTATAAGTGCTGTTATTTTGAAGTGGAAACGTCTAGGAGCAACAATGAGCTCAGCCACAAAGTGTTAGGCCACACAAGCTCACAGAATGGGAACCCCCGAGTGCTGAAGTGCATAAAAATAATCGTTTCTCGGTTACAACACTCACTACTGAGTTCCAAACTGCCTCTGGAAGCAACGTCGCCACAAGAACTGTTCGTCGGGAGCTTCATGAAATGGGTTTCCATGGCCGAGCAGCCCCACACAAGCCTAAGATCATAATGTGCAATGCCAAGCGTCAGCTGGAGTTGTTTTAACCTTGTTGCAAATGGACTCTGGAGCAGTGGAAATGCGTTCTCTGGAGTGCTGAATCAACTTCACCATCTGGCTGTCCAACGGACGAATCTGGGTTTGGCGGATGCCAGGAGAACGCTACCTGCCCCAATACATAGTGCCAACTGTAAAGTTTGATGGAGGAGGAATAATGGTCTGGGGCTGTATTTCATGGTTCGGGCTAGGCACCTTAGTTCCAGTGAAGGGAAATCTTAACACTATAGCATACAATGACATTCTAGACAATTTCCAACTTTGTGGAAGCACCAAATCCATTCCTGTTTAACCTCTCTGGGCCAGTGGGACGCTTGCGTCCCACCTACTCAACAGCCAGTGTAATCCCGTGGCGCAATATTCAAATACCTTAGAAATGCTATTACTTCAATTTCTCAAACATATGACTATTTTACACCATTTTAAAGACAAGACTCTCGTTAATCTAACCACACTGTCCGATTTCAAAAAGGCTTTACAACGAAAGCAAAACATTAGATTATGTCAGCAGAGTACTCAGCCAGAAATAATCAGACACCCATTTTTCAAGATAGCATATAATGTCACATAAACCCAAACCACAGCTAAATGCAGCACTAACCTTTGATGATCTTCATCAGATGACAATCCTAGGACATTATGTTATACAATACATGCATGTTTTGTTCAATCAAGTTCATATTTATATAAAAAAAACAGCATTTTACATTAGCATGTGACTAGCATGTGACTAGCATTCCCACCGAACACTTCCGGTGAATTTACTAAATTACTCACGATAAACGTTCACAGAAAACATAACAATTATTTTAAGAATTATATATAGAGAACTCCTTTATGCACTCGCTATGTCCGATTTTAAAATAGCTTTTCGGTGAAAGCACATTTTGCAATATTCTGAGTAGATAGCCCGGCCATCACAGGCTAGCTATTTTTACACCCACCCAGTTTAGCACTCACCAAAATCACATTTCCTATAAGAAAAATGGTCTTACCTTTCCTGTTCTTCGTCAAAATGCACTCCCAGGACTTCTACTTCAATAACAAATGTAGGTTTGGTCCCAAATAATCCATCGTTATGTTCCATCAGCGACGTTTTGTTCGTGAGTTCTAGACACTATCCGAATGGTAAATCACGGTCGAGCGCATGGCGCATAACGTGACAAAACATTTCTAAATATTCCATTACCGTACTTCGAAGCATGTCAACCGCTGTTTAAAATCAATTTTTATGCAATTTATCTCGTAGAAAAGCGATAATATTCCGACCGGGAATCTGCGTGTCTGTAAACAGAAGGAAAAACAGAAAGGCGGGGGCGGGCAGTGCCCGCGCCTAAGCCTTTTGTCTGCTGATAGACCACTTAGCAAAAGCGCTCATGTGTTTCAGCCAGGGCTTTGAATTACGTCATTCAGGTTTTTCCCGAGCTCTGAGAGCCCATTGGAGACGTGGGAAGTGTCACGTAACAGCAAAGATCCCTTGTAATAGATAGAGAGAATCAACAAGGGGAAGAAATGGTCAGACAGGGTACTTCCTGAACAGAATCTTCTCATGTTTTGGCCTGCCAAATGAGTTCTGTTATACTCACAGACACCATTCAAACAGTTTTAGAAACTTTGGAGTGTTTTCTATCCAAAGCTAATAATTATATGCATATTCTAGTTTCTGGGCAGGACTAATAATCAGATTAAATAGGGTACGTTTTTTATCCAGCCGTGAAAATACTGCCCCCTAGCCATAAGAGGTTAAAGGAGTTCTGTATCAATAATTCTTAAAATAATTGTTATGTTTTTTGTGAACGTTTATCGTGAGTAATTTAGTAAATTCACCGGAAGTGTTCGGTGGGAATGCGAGTCACATGCTAGTCACATGCTAATGTAAAAAGCTGGTTTTTGATATAAATATGAACTTGATTGAACAAAACATGCATGTATTGTATAACATAATGTCCTAGGATTGTCATCTGATGAAGATCATCAAAGGTTAGTGCTGCATTTAGCTGTGGTTTGGGTTTATGTGACATTATATGCTAGCTTGAAAAATGGGTGTCTGATTATTTCTGGCTGAGTACTCTCCTGACATAATCTAATGTTTTGCTTTCGTTGTAAAGCCTTTTTGAAATCGGACAATGTGGTTAGATTAACGAGAGTCTTGTCTTTAAAATGGTGTAAAATAGTCATATGTTTGAGAAATTGAAGTTATAGCATTTTTAAGGTTTTTGAATTTCGCGCCATTCGATTCCACTGGCTGTTGACTAGGTGGGACGATTTCGTCCCACATACCCGAGAGAGGTTAATGCTTCAAAAGCTGTGATTTCAAGCTCTTTGAGGCAAGCCAACATGGGCTGTATGTCACGAATTCTGCCGAAGTCGATGCCCCTCCTTGTTCGGGTGGTGCTCGGCGGTCGACGTCACCGGTCTTTTAGCCATCATTGATCCATTTTCATTTTCCATTGGTTTTGTCTTGTCTTCCTACCCACCTGGTTCCAATCCCATTCATTACATGCTGTGTATTTAACACTCTGTTTCCCCTCATGTCCTTGTCGGAGATTGTTTTTGGTTATGTGTTCGTGTATTTTGTATTGGTGTGCGACAGGTTAGTTTACCCATGTTATTTTCTATGTACGTTGGTTTTTGGAGTTTGTTTTATCTAAATTAAACTACTCCAGCTACACCAAGTTGGTTTCTCCTGCGCCTGACTTCCCTGCCACCTACAAACATGACAATGACAGAATCTCCGACCAGAATGATGAAGTCAACAGGAGAGGATACCCCGGACATGGAGGTGGAGGAGCACGTCCAGGAGCATGCGAAGAAGCTTCACCATCTGTGCGCCACCATGGATCACGTTGTCCAGAATATGGACCGCTGGGAGAGACAGGGAGTTCTTCCAGTGCCTCCACCAGCCCAACCGGGGTCTATACTGAGCACCCCTTCTCAACCTGAACCTGGTGGAATCCGTCTATCCATGCCTCAGGGGTATGACGGAAATACTGCCGGCTGCCAGGGTTTCCTCCTACAATTAGACCTTTTATCTGGCCATGGTCCACCTAGTTCCATCAGACCGTGAGAAGAGTTTCACCCTCGTCTCGTGCCCCTGGAATGGGCCAGCGCTGTGTGTGGAGGAGGAGATGCGGCGTTGGACCGTTATGAGGAGTTCACACGCCGTTTTCGGGCAGTCTTCGACCACCCACCCGAGGGCAGAGCGGCGGGTGAGTACCTCTACCATCTGAGGCAGGAGACGAGGAGCGTCCAGATTTTTGCCCTGGAGTTCATGACCCTGGCAGCCGGTGCGGGATGGAATCACGGTGCCCTGATCGACCATTTCTGCTGCAGTCTACGTGAGGACGTCCGTCGGGTGCTGGCCTGCAGAGACACCAGATCGTGGTCTGGTGGTTCAATCCTCCCGCACCCCCTCTCCTATACCCATGGAGCTAGGAGGGAGGGTGCACAGGGACACCGGAGGGGGTTCCCGCTCGTGCACCATCTGTGACCGCAGAGGTCACACTGCTGGTCGGTGCCGGGTAGGTTCTTCTGGGAATCGAGGTAGCAGGCAGGGCGCTCTGGCGCCACCCCAAGTGAGTAGGCACCATTCTCATCCAGAGCCCTCTGTTGACCATATATTTGTGTCTGTCACTTTTCCTGATTTTCTTTTTTCCCCCGCAATCCCAGCATAAGGCGCTAGTAGATTCAGGCGCGGCTGGGAATTTTATTGATCAAGCGTTTGCTCATAGTTTAGGGATCCCCATTGTACCAGTGGATGTGCCTTTCCCCGTTCACACCTTAGATAGTCGACCATTAGGGTCAGGGTTTATCAGGGAGGCCAAAGCTCCTTTGAGTATGGTGACGCAGGGGGGTTACAAGGAAAAAATATGTATTTTCCTTATTGACACTCCTGCGTATCCCGTGGTGCTGGGTCTACTTTGGTTAACTTGTCATAACCCCACTTTTTCTTGGCCACAGAGGGCTCTCACGGGGTGGTCGCGAGAGTGCTCAGGTAGGTGTGTAGGGGTTTCCGTTGGTGCTACTACGGTGGAAAGTCCAGACCAGGTCTCCACCGTGCGCATTCCCCCCGAATATGCTGATTTGGCTCTCGCCTTCTGTAAAAAGAAGGTGACTCAATTACCACCTCATCAACAGGGGGATTGTGCAATAAATCTCATGGTAGACGCTGCACTTCCCAGGAGTCACGTGTATCCCCTGTCGCAAGCGGAGATGGTGGCTATGGAGCCATATGTCTCCAAATCCCTGCATCAGGGGTACATTCGGTCCTCCATTTCACCCGTTTCTTTGAGTTTATTTTTTGTGAAGAAGAAGGATGGAGGCCTGCGCCCGTGCATTGATTATCGAGGTCTCAATAAAATCACGGTGGGGTGCAGTTACCCGCTACCTCTGATCGAGCCAGCGATTGAGTTAATGCACGGGGCGCGCTTTTTCACCAAACTGGATCTCAGGAGTGCATACAACCTGGTGCGTATCTGAGAGGGAGACGAGTGGAAGACAGCATTTAGTACCACCTCAGGGCATTATTTGTACCTCGTCATGCCGTACGGTTTGAAGAATGCTCCATCAGTCTTCCAATCTTTTGTAGATGAGATTTTCAGGGACCTGCACGGGCAGGGTGTAGTGGTGTATATCGATGACATTCTGATATACTCCGCTACACGCGCATGTGTCCCTGGTGCGCAGAGTGCTTGGTCACCTGTTGGAGCATGACCTGTATGTCAAGGCTGAGAAATGCCTGTTCTTTCAACAGTCCGTCTCCTTCTTAGGGTATCGCCTATCCACGTCAGGAGTGGAGATGGAAAGTGACCGCATTGCAGCCGTGTGTAATTGGCCGACTCCCACCACGGTGAAGGAGGTGCAGCGATTTTTAGGGTTTGCCAATTACTACCGGAGGTTTATCCGGTGTTTTGGTCAGGTAGCTGCTCCCATTACCTCGACTGGGGCGGTCAGGTCTTTTAGGAAACTGAATGCTCTGTTTACCTCGGTTCCTGTGTTGGCTCATCCGAATCTGTCTTTGCAATTCATAGTGGAGGTGGACGCATCTGAGGCTGGGATAGGAGCTGTGCTCTCTCAGCGCTCAGGTACGCCACCTAAGCGCCGACCCTGTGCCTTCTTTTCTAAGAGGCTCAGCCTGGCGGAGCGAAACTATGATGTGGGGGACTGGGAGCTGTTGGCTGTCGTTAAGGCTTTGAAGGTGTGGAGACATTGGCTTGAGGGGGCTAAACCCCCTTTTCTCATCTGGACTGACCACCGCAATCTGGATTACATCCGGGAGGCGAGGAGACTGAATCCTTGCCAGGCAAGGTGGGACATGTTTTTCACCCGTTTTGTGTTTACCCGCTCTTACAGACCAGGCTCCCAGGACGTTAAGGCAGACGCACAGTCCCGGCTTAATGACACAGAGGAGCGGTCCATAGATCCTACTCCCATAATCCCAGCCTCTTGTTTGGTGGCACCAGTAGTGTGTGAGCTGGACGCGGACATTGAGCGGGTGTCACGTGCAGAGCCCGTTCCCCCTCAGTGTCCAGCTGGGCGTCTGTACATTCCGTCTGGTGTCCACGACCGATTGATCTACTGGGTTCACACGTCACCCTCCTCTGGTCATCCTGGGATCGGTCGGACGATGCGCTGTCTTAGTGGGAAGTACTGGTGGCCCACTTTAGCTAAGGACGTGAGGGTTTATGTTTCCTCCTGCTCAGTGTGCACCCAGTGCAGGGCTCCTAGACACCTACCCAGAGGTAAGCTACAACCCTTACCCGTTCCACAACGAACGGCCGTGGTCGCAGTTGTCGGTGGATTTCCTAACCGATCTTCCACCTTCACAAGGTAACACCACAATCCTGGTCATTGTGGATCATTTCTCTAAGTCCTGTCATCTCCTCCCTTTGCCCAGTCTCCCTACGGCCCTACAGACTGGGAGGCTCTGTTTACACACGCCTTCCGGCACTACGGGGTGCCTGAGTATTTAGTGTCTGATCGGGGCCCCCAGTTTACGTCAAGGGTCTGGAAGGCGTTCATGGAACTTCGGGGGGTCTCGGTCAGCCTTACCTCAGGTTTTCACCCTGAGAGTAACGGGCAGGTGGAGAGAGTTAACCAGGATGTGGGTAGGTTTCTGAGGTCTTATTGCCAGGACCGGCCGGGGGAGTGGTCGGCGTTCGTGCCCTTGACAGAGATGGCCCAGAACTCGCTCCGCCACTCCTCCACTAACCTCTCTCCTTTTCAGTGTGTGTTTGGGTATCAGACGGTTCTGGCCCCTTGTTATCAGAGTCAGACTGAGGCTCCTGGGACACCGTTCACGTCCACCTTCAGCGCGCCGTACGGCGCCAGAAAGTTGGCACAGACCGTCACCGCAGTGAGGCCCCAGTGTTCACACAGGGTCTGGCTCTCAACCCGAAACCTGCCCCTCCGCCTGCCCTGCCGGAAGCTGGGTCTGCGGTTTGTGGGGCCATTTAAAGTCCTGAGGAGAGTGAACGAGGTATGTTATAGGTTAAAGCTTCCACCCCATTACCGCATTAACCCCTTGTTCCATGTGTCTCTCCTCAGGTCGGTGGTGGCTGGCCCACTTCAGGAGGCAGAGGTGCAGAGGTGCGGGAGGTTCCTCCGCCCCCTCTGGACATTGAGGGGGCCCCAGCGTACTCCGTTCGATCCATCCTGGATATGAGACGTCGGGCGAGGGGCCTTTAGTACCTCGTGGACTGGGAGGGGTACGGTCCGGAGGAGAGATGCTGGGTGCCAGTGGAGGATATGTTGGATCCTTCCCTGCTGCGAGAGTTCCATCGTCTCCATCCGGATCGCCCTGCACCTTGTCCTCCGGGTCGTCCCCGAGGCCGGTGTCGACGCGCTGCTGGAGCCGCATGTCGGGGGGGGGGGGGTTGGTGTACTGCCCTCCTTGTTCGGGTGGTGCTCGGTGGTCGACGTCACCGGTCTTCCAGCCATCATTGATCCATTGGTTTTGTCTTATCTTCGTACACACCTGGTTCCAATCCCATTCATTACATGCTGTGTATTTAACCCTCTATTTCTCCTCATGTCCTTGTCGGAGATTGTTTTTGGTTATGTGTTCGTGTATTTTGTATTGGTGTGCAACGGGTTAGTTTAACCATGTTATTTTCTATGTACGTTGGTTTTTGGAGTTTGTTTTATCTAAATTAAACTACTCCAGTTACACCAAGTTGGTTTCTCCTGCGCCTGACTTCCCTGCCACCTACACACACGACAATGACACTGTAGGGCCCAAGTAGGTAATGAAGGGTGGATACATGTTCAACAGAAACATTTGTTAGAATAGGTTGAATAGGCAAAAAGGTTGATTTTGGAGAGCGTTTGTTGCGATTTCTACTGTTTTTCCACTAAAGGCATAGTTAGGGTTGGTATCGTTGCTGAGGTCAGAGATCAATCCTTTTATGGGTGAGGGTTCACTAATTAACGTGGGAGTGGGGACCATTCCCTCTGATAGCTTGCACATTATTAGAACATTTGAGAGGATAATTTCTTTTCCCCCATTTTTCCAAAGTGGTTTTGGAATGCGTTTGGAAGCTGCAATGACGATTTTAATCTATTTATAGACGTTAATGAACCATCAGTACTGTATCAGTAATGTGGGAGTTGGATGTGAATGAATTTGCAAAAGCAAATTGACTTGATTAATCAATGATAATGATTAATCATACCTGTATAGGCAACTAGGAATTAAACTTTAATTAACCTGAGCAGTTGGTTCATCTAGGTTAATATGGGAAAGTTAAAAATATCTCATTTAATTGGAAGTACCTGAAAAGGTATGTTTGACAATTTATCTTATTAAATTGAATGAGACAATGATATCCAATCAATTGAGATTGTCTGGATTATCATAAGTGTAACCAGTAGAGCAAATGTTATGGTACATTCACCAATAGGTTCACTTATCCCTAAGGCCGAAGCCACATGGGAGGCGGGACTTCCTTCAGTACTGGGTAGTCCTGAATGAGCTTTGCAAAAGCAGAATTTAATGATTAAAACCTGATGGGGATAGGAGGCAGTATTTGCACGGCCGGATAAAAAACGTACCCGATTTAATCTGGTTACTACTCCTGCCCAGTAACTAGAATATGCATATAATTGTTTGATTTGGATAGAAAACACCCTAAAGCTTCTAAAACTGTTTGAATGGTGTCTGTGAGTATAACAGAACTCATATGGCAGTCAAAACCCTGAGACAAATCCTGACAGGAAACTGAAATCTGATGTGTGGATATCACTTCAAACATTTGCCATTGAAACACACAGGGGCTTGTGAATTATTTAGCACTTCCTATGGCTTCCACTAGATGTCTCCAGTCTTTACAAAGTGGTTTGAGTCTCCTATGGTAGTAACAGACCTAAAGAGAGGCTGTGGAACTTGGTCACAGGGGATGGGCCATTACCATTGTGACGTCGGCGCCCATGGGTACTCTCCCTTTTCGAATAGTTTTGAAAAACAATGCAACCGTCCCAATGGAATATTATTGAAGCCCTGGTTGAAAAAGCTTTATGTTATACAACGTTTGACATGTTTGAACGAACTTAAAAATATATTTTTTGCTCATTCCTGACGACAAGTCAGACGCACACGGTACATTTTCACTAGTCTTCGGAGCGCGCTAACACTATTGGGACATAAATTCTTAACTTTTTTGAACAAAACTACATTTGTTATGGACCTGGGATTCCTAGAAGTGCCTTCTGATAAAGATAATCAAAGGTAAGGGATTATTTACAATAGTATTTTTGATGGTTGATCGTTCCAAGATGGCTCCAACATTTATAGCCTAGACTTTTTTTCTGGGCATACCACGTCGTTTATTGCAAAGTGTGATTTCCCAGTAAAGTTCTTTTTAAATCTGGCAAAGCGATGGCTTTCAAGACATGTTAATCTATAAATCTTTGAATGACAATATTACATTTTAACAATGTTTTCGAAAAGTAATTTTGTAAATTGTAGCGCTAATTCACCGGAAGCATTTGAGGGAAAATATTTTCTGAACGTCATGCGCCGATGTAAAATGCTGTTTTTATATATAAATATGAACTTTATCGAACAAAAAATGCATGTGTTGTGTAACATGATGTCCTAGGAGTGTCATCTGATGAAGGTTGTCAAACGTTAGTGCTGGATTTAGCTGTGTTTTGGGTATTTGTGATGCATGCTAGTTGCTTTGAAAATGGCAGTGTGATTATTTCTGGCTGGGTACTCTGCTGACATAATCTAATGTTTTGCTTTTGCTGTAAAGCCTTTTTGAAATTGGACAACGTGGTTCGATTCAGGAGAGGTGTATCTATAAAACGGTGTAAAATAGTCATATGTTTGAGAAATTGAAGTTATAGCATTTATGAGGTTTTGCATTTAGCGCGACGCGATTCCACTGGCTGTTGATTAGGGTGGGACGCAAGCGTCCCACTGGCCCAGACAGGCTAACTAACTAAATAATCACACAACATTACATAACAAGCAAACAGTAGATATTTGCTTAATGTGACGCCTGGGCTCATGGGGTGTGGCCACTGACTAGTTCATTTTTTACCTGACATGACTGTCCCTTAAGTGTCCACGGATCATTCCCACATTCTCAAAAGTAGAAATATTGTTTCATTCCCCCATTTTGGGGATTAGGAGTTTAGCCAAGTCTCTCTCTGTGTCACAGTCACACATTCCAATCTTAATAGAACAGTGCCAGAAGCAGTATTTGCAACTGTCATAAACTAGAGAGAGAGATAGAGAGAGAGAGTTCACATGATGGTCATTGTAAAATGTGTGCCCCCATAATGCATTTCTCTTTACAGTACCCTACTGTAATATATCATAGCTACAGTAGCTAACTGTGAATGTTTTGCTGTAAATATACAGCAATTTGTTACAGTGAGTATGTGTCTACTATGCATGCTTGTGTATTTGTATGTGATTATAGGCATGACTTTGTGTGTGGAGGTGTGAGAAAATGTGTATTTATATGTATGCATGTATGTACAATGTGTCTATCCACAACTGTGTATTCGCTGGTGAATCATGACGAATTACTTAAATGGTAAGTAAAGGCAGAACCAAACCAGACCCTGAAACGCTGCATTTTTCAATTATCCCACATCAATACAGAATGTGTCAGTGACCCTGAGAATCATGGAGCCTTTTCAACACATCTGAAACCGTCACAGATTGTTAACCTAATGTTTGGGAGTCACTGGGCTTTATTGTGTGTGTGTAGACCTACTCGGCTCATTGGTCTGTATTGGGTTGTGTGTCTTACGTGATTGAATGCCTTCATGTATATTCCCACAACAGTGTGTTAGTGTGTGTGAGAATGCATATTGTGGGTGTCCATTGACAGTGTCTAACGTGGTGAGATCACTGGGATCGAATTTTGGAAAGGTTATGAGCTATCCAGGACAGTTTTTACATTTTTTAACATTTTAGTAATTTAGCAGACGCTCTTTTCCAGAGCGACTTACAGTAGTGAATGCATACATTTCATCCCCCCATCTTCCTAGCACCCCTTCTCCATACTGAGTACAGTACCTTCTCCTGTCCCCCTCCCAATACTGACCCAGAGAGAAAGATGGAGAGAGAGAGATTCTGAGAATGAGAGAAAGAACACTCTTAATCTGACGTAGCACTAAAACCATGAGAAGAAACGCTGAGCACATAAAGAGAAAATGAAAAAAAGAGAAAAAAAGGAGAGGGTGTGAAACAGATGGCAAGTAGGAGGAGAGGGAGAAATGTAGCAGCAACCTTTACGACAGTTCTAAGCTGTGGATGGGGAGGGAGTTGGTTAATTACTGGCCTTTAACACAGCTGAGACAGAAGCATGCTATAATGAGCAACCTTTTACGGAACTAAGTGTTATGGGATGGCTGTGTCCCAATTTGGCACCCTATTTCCATGTAGTGTACTACTTTTGACCAGAGCACAAAGGGTAGTGCGCTATGAAGGGTAAAGGGTGACATTTTGGAAACAGACATAGTGTTGTGAAGACTGTGGAGTGAGAGTGAACAGGAAGAGACAGTTCACCAGTTTAGCCTATACTGTACCAGAAGACAGACTGACTCATAAGGTCATCTTAGAAGTTTTTGACATAAGTAAAACTTTTAGGGCAGGCAACAGAAAAGTGCAGGTGAGTTATGAGAAAGCTCTGACTTTGCAGATAGCTACTTTATTGAGGAAAAGTACTTACTATGCCTGTGATATGTGGTTGTCCCACCAGCTATCTTAAGATGAATGCACACTCTAACTGTAATAAGGATAAGAGCATCTACTAAATGACTAAAATGTAAAATGTAAAGTGAACGTGAATTAGCTAGTGAATTCTTTAATAACACTAATGCTGAACCCTTTATTAAAGCCCAAGATGCAGTGAGAATCTATTTATCTTAATTAGATGTACAGATGATCTTGTTAAGATATATTAATGATATGCAAAGCCCCTCAGTAGAAAGTTCTGTCTTTTAGCGAGTGGCGAGTGTGTGTGTGTGTGTGTGTGTGTGTGTGTGTGTGTGTGTGTGTGTGTGTGTGTGTGTGTGTGTGTGTGTGTGTGTGTGTGTGTGTGTGCAGTGTGTGTGATTAGTAATGCTAGCAGATCGCACCAGCAGTAGAAAATGAAGCTCTGCATCACACAACATTGTGGAGGTCAGCAGATTTCTGTGTTTGATCCTGTTTTCACACCACTGGCTCTTCTTCTTCTTCGGGATTGGGTTGGCAGATCGCATCCAACTTTTAAGGTACATACACCACCACATACTGTACTGGAGTGTGAGGCCAGTCACAACCGACCTACATTAAATTCTCTTAATTATTCCTTTTCCTCTAAGTAAAATAGAGCCCTAGACTCCCCTTCCCGCCCCTTTTCCTTCCCCCACTACACCACCCAAACTCCAACCCTGTCCAGCCTCTCTAACCCTTTCACACAGTCTCTCCCTATCTAAGTCATACAGTTCAACACATATCAACACAATATCAACACATGTTCCACCGTTTCCCCCACTAAGCACTCATCACACAGACCTATTTCATATCTCCCTATCATCCACAACCTGCCATTCAAACCTGTGTGCCCAAACCATAGTCTGCTCCACACAACTTCCTCTCTCTTACATCCCATACTCCCCACCTCTTCATTGACTGACCAGTGCATGCGATACAATTGTCTACACTTAAAATTGCCTCTCATCCTCTCCAATCCCATTAGCAGCTGCCCATCTGCACACTACTGAACACTGCAGCCGAATCAAAGCAAATCACCACTCAGTGATTTTATCTCCTCCATCCATCTCAAACCTATAATCATGGCAATCAACTCAGCCGCATACACTTAAACATAATCAGTTAAGTGCTTACATACTCTAACATTTAAATTTGGGATATACACCCCTGCAACCACCCTGCCACTGACTAGATAATTTGAACCATCTGTATATATCCTTAAAAACAAATAAAACTGATCTATATATCTCTCCACACACCGTCTCACGTCCTCACCCCATTCTCTCCTGCCCTCAAACATGTCCACATCTACACTTGGTTTCGGAAACAGCCACGGAAGAACGTTCCCCAATGCAATTGCCGGCCCTATCTCTCTCTCCCCCAGTCCATATTCTACTACATTCTGCAGGATTGTCCACCCGCATGCTCTCTGCTTGCCCACTCTTAACTCCCAGCCTTCTCCAGTTGCCGTGACCGCAGGATGTTCTTCTGAACTCCCTTTCAACCTCGCTCAGTACTCTAATGCAAGGTTGTCCCACTTTATCCTCTGTGGCAGTTCCCCACTATCCACCTGCAATGCCTCAAATGGTGTCGTCCTGAAAGAACCCATACACAATCTCAGGGCCCTTGACTGTATCCTTTCCAGGCACTGTTGTACCATTTTGGCTGCCGATCCATATACAAAGCATCCATAATCCATGTTACGGATACAGGTATCCTGTGTATGTATCCGGTGTGTGCTTCTTTTCTCTCCTTCTCCTCCTCACAGGTGACAATCATCACTCCCCAATAAGTCATCAATCAGTCCCCAATCAGAAGACACCTGTTCCTTTTCCCTCAACCTATCACAGCCCCTTTCCCTTGGTTTAAAAACCCAGTCAGTTGTTTTCTCCCCAGATCAATCTTTGTGTTCATTCTCTCTCTCTGTCTCTCTCTGTCTCTGTCTCTCTCTGTCTCTGTCTCTCTCTGTCTCTGTCTCTGTCTCTGTCTCTGTCTCTCTCTGTCTCTCTCTGTCTCTCTCTGTCTCTCTCTGTCTCTCTCTGTCTCTCTCTGTCTCTCTCTGTCTCTCTCTCTCTCTCTCTCTCTGTCTCTCTCTCTCTGTCTCTGTCTCTCTGTCCCTAGCTCTACATCTCTGTGTTGATCTCTTTTGTTTTGAAACTACATGTCACTTTGTCCATCCCACCTGTGAGTATTATTTTGTTGTTTGTTTGACTGTTTCTTTGTTTGGTGGGAAAAGGGGGTACCAAGACAAGTCGCCCATGGGCATACATTACCCGTAGGAATACTGTGTCTAAGTACCCTAGTTAGAACTGGGCGGACCACCCTCTGTATTTTTGGTTAGTTAGCTAGCTGTTGTGGAAATAGGCTAGTCTAGCTTAGGGGTGTTTTTGGCTTATTGTTTCTTTGCTTGGGTCCAGCTCAGCCCCTTTTCTCACAACCCTTTACCGTGTGTTTAAAATAAACCTTTTGAGTTTGACGGTAGATTTCAGTTGTCTGTGGTTTTTGGTTCTCACTGTTCTTTATCACTATTATAATTTGCATGATTTATGTTACGGGTCTCGTATCCATCCCCCCTAGACTGCTGGGCCAAAGGGATTCGTAACAATCCAAATATGACCTGATCAATGCCTGATACATATACAGTGTTTTGTTTATCTGACCTCCAATCATATCCTGCCACTGCCCTCATGAGGTTCAGCACCTTCCTACACTTAATTTCAATATACTCAACATGTCTCTTCCAGGTATGCCTGTCATCAAACCACATACCTAAATACTTAAACTAAGACTCCCTACCTATATATATTTGCAGCATAACATCTTTAACCTTCCTCCTAGAATACACCATAAAGCAGGACTTGGCCACAGACATCCTAAACCCCCATGTTAGAGACCAATCTTCCACAACTCCCACAGCTCCTTGCATCTTCCTCATCACATATTTCCCACCTCTCTTCCATACAGCTCCATCATCAGCATACAAGACCACACCCCCTGCCTGTCCCCCCTCCTTAAATACTGTATGTAATCTATCATCAGGGTGAACAACACTGGACTAACCACACTTTCCTGAGGAGTACCATTGTCCATTTCAAACCCCATTGACAATTCTGACCCCACCCTCACCTGTATGACTCATAAAGTCCATGATCCAGTTATACAGACGTCCCACAATGCTAAATGCAGTCAACTTGATCATAAACCCTTCCTTCCACATGGTATTGTAAGCTTTCTCAATGTCAAAATACACAACACTCATCACCTCTTTTATTGTCAGGGCCTTGGCTATCTCTGTACTAACTGTCACCATGGCATCCATGGCAAACCTCCCTCTCCTGAACCCACTCTGTGCTACACTCATCAAACCTCTAACTTCCAAGAGATATATCATCCTTCTCACTATCATCTTTTCTATCAATTTACACATGTTGGATGCCAGCACGATAGGCCTATAACTGCCCTCCCTAGTGGGATCTTTACCTGGTTTTACAAACGGCAGCACAACTGCACGTTTCCACCCAGCAGGTTTCACCCCAGTCATCCATAACTTTTTATACAAACCTAAGACTGCTTCCAACACACTCTCTGGTGCATGCTTAACCTTTTTGGGATAGGGGGCAGTATTGAGAATTTTGGAAAAAATATGTGCCCATTTTTAACTGCCTCCTACACCAACCCAGAAGCTAGAATATGCATATTATTGTTCAGGTTTGGATAGAAAACACTCTGAATTTTCTAAAACTGTTTGAATGATGTCTGTGAGTATAACAGAACTCCTATGGCAGGCAAAAACCTGACAAGGTTTCAAGCAGGAAGTACCCTGTCTGACAAGGAGTCGTGCGTCTTGCATCTGTTTATTGAAAAGTAAGGATCTTAGCTGTAACGTGACAATTCCCAGGGCTCCGATAGGCTCTCAGAACCCGGGAAATAACTGAAGGTTAATGAGGCAGCCTCAGGCTGAAACACATTATCGGCTTTGGCAAGTGGCGGCTCAGAGGACCTTTGAATGAGGCGCGTGCACGATTCGCTCCTGAGGAGAAATTTTATTCGGCTGTTTAGGCTCAATGCATATTCCGGTCGGAATATTATCACTTTTCTACGAGGTAAATGGCATAAAAATTGGTTTTAAACAGCGGTTGACATGCTTCGAAGTACGGTAATGGAATATTTAGACATTTTTTGTCACGCCAATGCGCCATGCGCGACACCGTGATGAAGCATTCTGATAGTGTCTAGAACTCACGAACAAAACGTCGCTGTTTGGATATAACGATGGATTATTTGGGACCAAACCAACATTTGTTATTGAAGTAGAAGTCCTGGCAGTGTATTCTGACGAAGAACAAGCAAGGTAAGAACATTTTTCTTATAGGAAATGTGATTTTGGTGGAGGCTGACCTGGGTGTGTGTCTAAATAGCTAGTCCTGTGATGCCGGGCTATGTACTTAGATTATTGCAAAATGTGCTTCATCCGAAAAGCTATTTTAAAATCGGACATATCGAGTGCATAGAGGAGTAATGTATCTATAATTCTTAAAATAATTGTTATGCTTTTTGTGAACGTTTATCGTCAGTAATTTAGCAAACTGTTAGTAAATTCCCCGGAAGTTTGCGGGGGTTATGCTTTTTCTGAACGTCACATGCTAATGTAAAAAGCTGTTTTTTGATATAAATATGAACTTGATTGAACAGACGCATGTATTGTATAACACAATGTCCTAGGTGTGTCATCTGATGAAGATCATAAAAGGTTAGTGCTGCATTTAGCTGTGGTTTGGGTTTATGTGACATGATATGCTAGCTTGAAAAATGGGTGTCTGATTATTTCTGGCTGGGCACTCTGCTGACATAATCTAATGTTTTGCTTTCGTTGTAAAGCCTTTTTGAAATCGGACAGTGGGGTTAGATTAACGAGATTCTTGTCTTTAAATAGCTGTAAAATAGTCATATGTTTGAGAAATTGAAGTAATAATATTTCTAACGATTCAAAAATCGCGCCACTGGATTTCAGTGGCTGTTACGTAGGTGGGACGAGTTCGTCCCACATGCGCCAGAGAGGTTAAACATCACATAGCACACCCTATCTTCTCCAGGAGCAGTCCACCCGCAGCCTCCAACGCCCTTGTCATCTCAAACATAGAGAACTCTGCATCCATAGCTTCTCCTGACTCCCCTTTTCTCTGTAAAACATCTCTATGCTCCTTTAACTTTTCCCTATGTCTCCTCTTTGCTCTCATCACACAGGTGCTCACATCTATGAACCGCTGCTCCATGAGATTCCTTTCTGTCAAGCAATTCTTAAGTACCCGTAGAGCTATATCCCTTTCCTGCACCACCTGTGAGCAGTCATCTGACCACCACGGCACCACCTGTCATCTTCCTCCCCCCGAACACACTGGAACAGTCACATCTGCAGCTGATATTATTACAGACGTTACTGCCTCAGCGCATTCATCCACGGACCCCTCCATTGATTACTTTTGTCCCGCCTGCTCACACAGGTACATGAACATCTTCCAGTTACTTTAAGGTGCCCTTACACATATGGATGCTACACACACACACACGCACGTGCACACACACACACACACATACACACAATTAGAACACACGCACACACACCTATATGGCTCACACTAAAATAGACTGGTCTTTGATAACCCTTAAGACATAAACTCCTCCATTCAGCTCCACACTGCTCTTGCAGCATTTCATCTCAGTGAGTGTTATTCCTCACAGTGCTGCTGTCTAGGGGCCATCAACAGGCTAGCACAGAAGTAGGGAATAGAGTTATTATACGCTTAATATATCACTTTACATGAATCTCCCAAATGGCACCCTATTCCCTAGTTTTGACCAGGGTCCATAGGGTGCCATTTGGGAAACAGCATTGGGCCTAGATTCAATCAGATCAAGCATTAACCAGTGTTAGCTGACACCCGCATAGCTGTTTTGGCGGTGTCGGATGTGTAACTACGTTGGACCTGTCAAATAATTTTCACAATGCCAGACCCGTCCCACTTGCGTTAAAAGATATAACAAATGTTTTTCTTTTTTGAGCAATTGCCTCTTCCATTCTTGTGGCAGAGCTGCGATGAGTTCGTTATACTTTTGTATCGAGCATACATCTCCATCCACCTTTGATAATTGCTTGTTTGACATCATTTTACTGTCATTATCTATAATGTCATTCTCAAACATGATACCTTCCTTATAAAAAAAATCCACAAAATTGTGTATTTCCTCTGTACTTCCATTGGAGTTTAGCCATATTATTTGCTGTAATATTTGTTCTGCCTCTCCTGGAGGATGAAATTGGAGTTGTAACCAACTCTGTGTGGCTTCATTTAAGGACCATACTTTAAACAGGGATCCATAGTCAATCTACCGGAAATTGTTGGTTTTAATCTGTATAACAGCAAAAATACCCATTTTGAACATTGGATATTCCTGCTGGAAAACCATTTTGGATTTAGATATCATTTTGGTTTAATGGAGGCTTTAAGAGAGAGGTTTAATGCCTTAATATTGAATAGTTTTAGCCCTCCAAACATATGGTTATTAAATAAATATGCCCATTTGACTTTATCTGGTTTGCCATTTAAAAACAATTGATTCTTCCATGATTTGAAAAAGGATTCTCCTGGAGTCGGTAGAGCAAATGCAATATCACTGGAGAATTGATCAGGGTAATGTCACGTCCTGACCAGTAAAGGGGTTATTTGTTATTGTAGTTTGGTCAGGATGTGGCAGGGGGTGTTTGTTTTATGTGGTTTGGGGTTTGTTGGGATATGTATTTATGTAAGAGGGGTGTTTGTTTTATGTGTTCCTGGGTTTTTAGGTATTGTTCTATGTTTTGTATTTCTATGGTTTTTCTATGTTGTGTATTTCTTTGTTTGCCTGGAATGGCTCTCAATCAGGAACAGCTGTACATCGTTGTTGCTGATTGGGAGTCATACTTAGGTAGCCCTTTTATCACCTGTCTTTTGTGGGAAGTTGTTTTTTGCATTGCTGTGTTTAGCCTGCAAGACTGTTTGTCGTTAGTTTTCTTGTTTTCGTACGTGTCTCAATAAAAGTAAATATGAGCACTCAACCCGCTGCGCCTTGGTCTACTCCATACGATGACCGTTACAGGTAATTTTCCCATAGATGGACAAGTGTTTCTTTCTCCACAGTTTCAAGACCCTATCTATTTTGCTAAGTTTTCAATCAAAATTAATAGTTGTAAGATCGTTCAACTTTTCCAGAATATGAACACCAAACACATCCACTCATTTAATCGGGAGACCACATGGCAATTTCAAGTTTATCTTTTAGAGTACAGTACACCTATTATAGTTGGATTTTGTCCAGAGAAACTGGAGTAATTATCCAGGTCCTCAATATGCTCTTTAAGGTTGAATATTAAGGACTTGAGAACATGAATCATCAGCGTTCCTTGATACTTTTGTCTCTAATCCATACATTTTTAGGCCATTAATCTAGAAATGTTCACATTTTATCATTAGATATGATTTTTATAGCTAACAGTTCAATGGCCGTAATACATAAGTATGGTGACAGAGGGCAACCATGTTTTACGCCTCTTAACAATTCAAAGTTCTCAGATGTAACGGTTATTTCTTATTTTACATAAATTATTGTTGAACATTACTTTTACCCATCTTGTGACAGATTCTACAATGTAAAAATAAACAGGCACTTGCTCAGAAAAATAGATTTTGATTAACAAGTTAAAAAAAAAATCTCAAAAAGAAAGTGGTCAATGAGATTGTAGAACACATTGACTGATCTTAGACCATACATCCATACAAAATCTTTCCAGATCCTTGATATCCTCCGTCTGAACTTCGACTGCCCTCTTCAAGTCCAGAGACTGAAATCGCAATTGACATTTTTTGATTTTGTTGTCAATTACCCATTTCTTTATGGATTTTGATGTGTGCTTGTGGTTATTGTCTTGCTGGAAGATCCACTTTCGGCCAAGATTCAGAGGCAACCAGGTTTTGGGATAAAATGTCCTGGTACTGGGTAAAGTGATCATGCGTTGAAACTTTGGTGACTAGTAAGTCTTTTTTAAGCCTTCTGTTTTGGGCTGCATGTGTCAATGTGTAGTTCATACGTGCATAATCTATGAGCATAATTACTGTCTTACTACAATCAGCCACAACATCCTTAATTTGAAAACAACTGTTATCTGGAAACTGTAGAAGTGCAATTTTCCCTACATTTCCCCCCAGCAATTTGAGTTTCAGTCAATGAGATTCAGCCCCTCACCATTTGAGTGACAGCTAGCATGATGCACAAATAGCAGAGCAAGAGAGAGAGCAATGACGTGTTGCACACATCTGCACATATGTGACATGGTCCCAAAAAATTCCAGACTACTTTTGGCTCGTGAGTGTTACTTTCAGAACTACTGACTAAAACGTAAACAAAAGCACAAAAGAATCCCTTTAACAAGGGCCCCAGGAGCAATGGAAGCAAAATAGCCCTCTAACATCAACGATCCACCACCATAACTTTCTGCATTTTTATTTCTACACAAAACCCAGCAGTGGTGTGTGTGGCCAAAGAGCAGTATTTTCATGTCATCTGACCATACTGTAGCACTGGTTCCAATCCAAGTTCCAATGCCGTAAATGTTGGATGACATGAAAATACTCTTTGGCCATGCATGCCAGTGGTGGGTTTTGTGTCGAAAGAAAGACGTATATGCAGAAAAGTAAAATATTCTGGTGGAGCTTTGATGTTATGGGGATATTTTGCTTCCACTTGTCCTGGGGCCATTGTTAATAAGGTCAACAGCATCATGAACTTTAACCAGTACCAGGACATTTTTTGCCAAAAACCTGGTTGCCTCTGCCAGGAGGCTGAAAGTTGGCCACAAGTGTATCTTCCAGCAAGACAATAACCCCAAGCACACATCAAAATCAAGAAAGCAATTGATAATTGACCACAAAATCAACATTTTGCAATGGTCATCTCAGTCTCCAGATTCTGTATGGAGGAATGGTCTATGATTTCCCCCCCCCCCAATGTGTTCTCCCATCTCACAAAACGTTTTTGAAAAAGGCTCAGTGCCATTATCCTCACAAATTGAGGTAATGAAAACAGGGGTGCCAATAATTTTGAGCCCTATCTTTTTGAGAAAAAAAATATTACAGGTGAAACAAAATCTCTTCTCTGAGCAATTGTATTGGTATAAAATAATATTATTTCCCAATTATTTTCGAGCATACAATAAGGCTCAGTATTTATATTATTTATTTTATACAGTCTTTTTGCCAATTTTTATCAAGCGTGCCAATAATTTTGGACCTGACTGTACATGTTTGTATGTGTGTGGGAAAGGGGGATACCTTGTCAGATATACAAATCAGTTAAGAACAAATTCTTATTTACAATGACGGCCTACCAAAAGGCAAAATGCCTCCTGCAGGGGCGGGGGATTAAAAATAAAAATAAATTAAATAAAATATAGGACAAAACACACATCACGACAAGAGAGACAACACAACACTACATAAAGAAAGACCTAAGACAACATCATAGCATGGCAGCAACACATGACAACACAAGCATGGTAGCAACACAACACAACATGACAACAACATGGTAGCAACACAACATGGCAGCAGCACAACATGGTAGCAGCACAAAACCGGGTACAAACATGATTGGGCACAGACAACAATACATCACGCAAAGCAGCCACAACTGTCAATGATTGAGTCTTTGAATTTTTTTTGGGGGGGGCACACGGGTAGTCTGGCTAGGCCAAGGAAGAGCCATAAGCCAGCTACCCGTGCTTACAGGGAGGAACGTATGGAGTGGAGGGCGCCGAGTTATGAAGAAGTGCGCACAATCTCGCCCATACGTACGCACAGTCCAGTACGAGTTTTTCCAGCCCCTCGCAGATGCCGTGCTAGAGTGGGCATCCAGCCTGGTAGGAGGATGCCTGGTCTACGCACGGTAACCATCAAGCCCCTGCACAGCCCAGTTCGCCCTGTACTAGCACCCCGCTCGTACAGGGCTGCTAGTTCCACCCAGCCAGGACGGGTTGTGCAGGAGGTGCGAGCAAGACCACCTATGCGCCTCCATGGCCCCATCTGTCCAGTTCCCGCCTCTCGTGCTGACCCGGAAGTGCGTACCTCCAGTCTGGCACGACCAGTACCAGCACCACGCATCAAGCTTCCAATAAGTCAGCCTAGTCCTACTCAGCCTGTTCCCGCTCCTCGCACTAGCCCTGAGGTGCGTGTCCCCAGGCTGGTACCTCCACTACCAGCCCCACGCATCAGGCTTCCAGTGCGTCAGACCAGGCCAGAGTGTCCGGCAACAGTGCCTCGTCCAGAGTGTCCGGCAACAGTGCCTCGTCCAGAGTGTCCGGCAACAGTGCCTCGTCCAGAGTGTCCGGCAACAGTGCCTCGTCCAGAGTGTCCGGCAACAGTGCCTCGTCCAGAGTGTCCGGCAACAGTGCCTCGTCCAGAGTGTCCGGCAACAGTGCCTCGTCCAGAGTGTCCGGCAACAGTGCCTCGTCCAGAGTGTCCGGAACCGGTTGAGTCTGCCCGCGACCCGGAACCGGGTGAGTCTGCCCGCGACCCGGAACCGGGTGAGTCTGCCCGCGACCCGGAACCGGGTGAGTCTGCCCGCGACCCGGAACCGGGTGAGTCTGTCAGCGATCCGGAACCAAGTGAGTCTGCAAGGGATCCGGAACTGAATAAGTGTTTAATTAACAGTGAACTAAATGAGTCTGCCTACAGCGTGAAACGGAATGATTCTGCCTACGACCTGGAACTGAAGGAGTCTGCCTACGGTCCAGAGCCGAGCAAGTCTGTCTACAGTCTAGAGGGCAGTAGGCCTGAACCAAAGCCCCCTCCAGGATAGGTGGGTTGGGGAGGGGGGGTGTAGCACAGGTGCCGTCGTTGACGGCAGCCACCCTCCCTTCTGTCACGTCCTGACCAGCAGAGGGAGTAATTGTATTTGTTTTGGTCAGGAGGGTTTGTGTTTTGTATGTATTTCTACGTTCTGTCTAGTTTAGTTTTTCTATGTTTAGGATTGGGTGTTGGACTCTCAATTGGAGGCAGGTGTTTCTAGTTGCCTCTGATTGAGAGTCCTATATATAGGTGTGTGTTTGGTTTGGTATTTTGTGGGTAGTTGTCTTTAGCACTGTATACCCTGTTAAACTGTCGTTCTTCGTTTTGTTGTTTTGGTGTTCACTTTATTTAAAATAAATATTCAAGATGAGCATCCACATTCCTGCTGTGATTTGGTCATCAATACCCAACGACAGCCGTTACACCCTTGCCCCTTGTATTGCAAGTGTCAACTCATCAGATGTCATGATACATCATCAGAAGTGTTCACTTAATTTGAGGGTTGAGGGGAGAGGGTGTGTCTTTTAAGTGTTTGGAATGCAGCTAGTGAATATCTCTTTGAGCATGGTGGTTATTAATTATGCTTTGGATGGTGTATCAATCCACCCAGTCATAACAAAGATACAAACATCCTTCCTAACTCAGTTGCCGGAAAGGAAGGGAATTTCACCATGAGGCCAATGGTGACTTTAAAACAGGTACACAGTTTAATGGCTGTGATAGGTGAAAACTGAGGATGGATCAACAACATTGTAGTTACTCCACATTACTAACCTAATTGACAGAGGGAAAAGAAGGAAGCCTGTACATAAACATATTCCAAAACATGCATCTTGTTCGCAACTAAAGTAATGCTGCAAAAAAATGTGGCAAAGCAATTAACTTTTTTTACCAAATACAAAATGTTATGTTTGGGGATGACTCGGATCCCTCCGGAACTTTCATTATGCACAACTGTCCCCTATTCCCACTGATTAATACTTGTATAAGTGTGCCGTTTGGTTTCCATTGGGCTGTGAGTACCTGTACTGTGTGTTTAGGCTTTCGTGCCATTGTGGATTGCACAGATGATTACGGGTCTCCTCCCGTGTGTTAATCATTGTGCGTGTGTGTTATTTATTCAAGGTACCCCTCGCTCTTTTGTTTTGGGTGTCTACCCTGTGTTTTGTGACGTGTTTGTTTGGTCTTCGTCTCCGTGCCTTTACACGGCACGCCGTAATTTGGGCTTAATAAAAAAACATATTACGCATTCCTGCGCCTGTCTCCCGACTCATTCATACCAGCATGACAGAATAATCGACCATTAAGGGAGACAGCGGGAATGGCCCGTCAGACAACGCTGAGAATGGTCCGTCCGGCGCAGCCACAACTTTGGCAGCTGCAACTGGGTCGTCCGACTTCGCCACAATGGGTCCGTCCGATGACGCATCTTTAGCAGCTACAACTGGCCCGTCCAACCCCGCCACAACCGGTCCATCCGACACCACCGCAACTTTGGCAGCAGCAACTGGCCCGTCCGATGACGACGCAACAGCTGCATCGGGTCCTGATCGACCCGCACTGCATTCCTGTGATCGTCCTCGAGGCCGGTGTCGTTGCCCTGCTGGTGCAGCGCGTCAGGGGGGGAAATGTCACGGATCCCTCCGGAACTTTCATTACGCTCACCTGTCCCCTATTCCCACTGATTAGTACTTGTATAAGTATGCCCTTTGGTTTCCATTGGGCTGTCGATTATTGTTACAATGTCCGTTGGTGCGTGTACCTGTGCTCTGTGTTTTGGCTTTCGTGTCATTGTGGATTGCGCAAATGATCACGGGTCTTGTCCCGTGTGTTAATCGTTGTGCGTGTGTGTTATTTATTTGAGGTACTCCTCGCTCTTTTGTTTTGGGTTTTTACTCTGTATTTTGTTACGTGTTTGTTTGGTCTTCGTCCCCATTCCTTTACATGGCACACCGTAATTTGGCCTTAATAAAAAACCCTATTACGCATTCCTACGCCTGTCTCCCGAATCATTCATACCAGTGTGACAGGGGAGAATCCAGTACAACACATTACTGAGTACCTCTCTCCATATTTTCAAGCATGGTGGTGGCTGCATCATGTTATGGGTATGCTTGTAATTGTCAAGGGCTGGGGAGTTTTTCAGGATAAAAAAGAAATGGAATGGTGCTAAGCAAAGTCAAAATCATAGAGGAAAACCTGGTTCAGTCTGCTTTCCACCAGACACTGGAAGATGAATTCACCTTTCAGCAGGACAATAACCTTAAACACAAGGCCAAATCAACACTGGAGTTGTTTACCAAGAAGACAGTGAAATATCACAGCACAGTTGAAAAATATGTGGCAAATAGAAATGAATGCTGTTCAGAGATAGATGGGAGGGGTTGAGTGGAGTTGAAGGAGGGACTAAAAACAAACAAAAAATGACTATTGTAAAATAAACTGTGTCTGTAAAATATATATATAGTTTGTATAAGCTGGAGGTAAAGGCCTAAGAGTTGTTTTCCATTAGTTTACTCCAATTAGGGGAGGGATGGGGGGGGGGGTAGGGGAAAATAATACATATACAGTATAT
The DNA here is from genome assembly GCF_901001165.1 of Salmo trutta. Lineage (NCBI taxonomy): Eukaryota > Metazoa > Chordata > Actinopteri > Salmoniformes > Salmonidae > Salmo > Salmo trutta. Next base: position 36,903,377 of record NC_042960.1, on the reverse strand, counting down.
ATTTGATGTATATATATTTATCAAAAAAATATATGGGGGATGGGAAATGATTCAGACAATTACATTGATGGAAGCCACAATATATCTGCAATATTAAAGCTGATGTAGCCCTAAATAAAAATAAATAAAGAAGATAGTGAATGTTCCTGAGTGGCCGAGTTACAGTTTTGACTTAAATCTACTTAATAATCTATGGTTGAAGAATTTTTTAAAGAATAATGGGTAAATATTGCACAATCCAGGACTGGAAAGCTCTTAGAGACTTAGCCAGAAAGACTCACCGCTGTAATTACTGCCAAAGGTGCTTCTACAAAGTATTGACTCATGGTTGTGAATACTTATGTAAATTACATATTTTTGTATTACATTACATTTTACAAATGTGCAAACATATATAAAAACATGTTTTCACTTTGTCTTTATGGGGTATCGTGTGTAGATGGGTGAGAGAAAAATATATATTTCATGTAATTTGAATTCAGGCTGTAACACAACAAACTGTGGAATAAGTCAAGGGATATGCATTCTTTCTGAATGCACTGTATATGGACTTACTGTTAAGAAACTGTCACCTAAGAACATACTAATGAAGGGAAAGAAAGCAAGGTGCACCTTGTCTGTGTCACGTCCTGACCAGCAGATGGAGCTGTTGTAGTAGTTTGGGGGTCAGGACGTGGCAGTCTTGTGTGTGTCTTGTGACTCCTGATCAGGAACAGCTGGGAATCGTTGTTCCTGATTGGGAGTCATATATGTAGGAGTTGTTTGTCACTGGGGTTTGTGGGTGGTTGTTTTTACACTGCGTTTTGTATGCCTGTAAGACTGGCACTGTGGTGTTTATTGTTTTTTCAGTGGATGCTCTACTCCTTTTTTTGAAAATTAAAATATGAGTATCCACACTTCCGCTGCGCCTTGGTCCTCCTTACAACAGCACGAAGTATTTTGTGACAGAACCACCCACCTACACAGGACCAAGCAGCGGAAGAAGGCTGGCGAGGACTGGGAGACACGACGGGTAAGGGAGACCGAGAGGCACACCCAATAATTTTTTAGGGGGGGGCACAAGGGCTGTGTGACGGGGCAGGAGCTGCCCGCCAGTCAACAGTCGTCAGTGCTGCCCGCCAGTCAACAGTCGTCAGTGCTGCCCGCCAGTCAACAGTCGTCAGAGCTGCCCGCCAGTCAACAGTCGCCAGAGAGGCCAGACTGCCCTGAACTGCCGGAGTGGCCAGACTGCCCGCCAGTCAACAGTCGCCAGAGAGGCCAGACTGCCCTGAACTGCCGGAGTGGCCAGACTGCCCTGAACTGCCGGAGTGGCCAGACTGCCCTGAACTGCCGGAGTGGCCAGACTGCCCTGAACTGCCGGAGTGGCCAGACTGCCCTGAACTGCCGGAGTGGCCAGACTGCCCTGAACTGCCGGAGCGGCCAGACTGCCCTGAACTGCCGGAGCGGCCAGACTGCCCAGACTGTCCGGAGCGGCCAGACTGCCCAGACTGTCCGGAGCGGCCAGACTGCCCAGACTGTCCCGAGCTGCCAGACTGCCCAGACTGTCCCGAGCTGCCAGACTGCCCAGACTGCCCCGAGCTGCCAGACTGCCCAGACTGCCCCGAGCTGCCAGACTGCCCCGAGCTGCCAGACTGCCCAGACTGCCCCGAGCTGCCAGACTGCCCAGACTGCCCCGAGCTGCCAGACTGCCCAGACTGCCCTGAGCTGCCAGACTGCCCAGACTGCCCCGAGCTGCCAGACCACCCCGAGCTGCCAGACTGCCCCGACAGCCAGGAACGGCCTGCACCTGAGCCACCTCCAGGATAGGTGGGTTGGGGAGGGAGGGTGTAGCACAGCCACCCTCCCTTCCCTCCCTTATTGTTTAGGGTTAGTGTTTATGGGTTTTGTTGGGGATTTTGTTTGTTGGTGGGGTTTTTTTTGTGGTTAGGTGCATTCTGGGGTCTGCACCTTGAGGGGGGGGGGTACTGTCACGTCCTGACCAGCAGATGGAGCTGTTGTAGTAGTTTGGGGGTCAGGACGTGGCAGTCTTGTGTGTGTCTTGTGACTCCTGATCAGGAACAGCTGGGAATCGTTGTTCCTGATTGGGAGTCATATATGTAGGAGTTGTTTGTCACTGGGGTTTGTGGGTGGTTGTTTTTACACTGCGTTTTGTATAACTGTAAGACTGTCACTGTGGTGTTTATTGTTTTTTCAGTGGATGCTCTACTCCTTTTTTTGAAAATTAAAATATGAGTATCCACACTTCCGCTGCGCCTTGGTCCTCCTTACAACAGCACATAGTATTTTGTGACAGTCTGTGACACTTGGCCATAGTAGAACCCATGATCACATTTGAGGGACAGAGGGAGGGGTGTTACTGTCATTTATGTCATACTTTGAAACTGCCAATAGTCTGCTACGAACCAAGGGGGAAGGATGATTAGCTCCTCCTACCAATTAAGCCATAAAACACTCTGTCACTGTCATTTCTTTCTGTATTCAGGTAGTGAGTGCATCGAGGTAATAAAGTGCTGTTGGTTGAACATATTGCCCTCCTCGTTCATTCAGTTGGAAATAATTCTTTCAACTCTCTGTTTTATTCAAACAGCATCCTTTCATTTTTTTCTCTGTCTCCCCCTCTTTCTTCTCCCTTCTTTCTTCTCTCTCCAGCAGGCTGTAGAGTAAAGATATACAGTAGCTGACATGCCCTTGAGGGAGTTAATGGATGCCACGCTGGAGAGTGAAACCAGTGTGAAACCACAATGTGTTTCATGTTGGATTTAAGATAAAGGAAGAAAGGAGAAGATTTAAACCTTCCACAGTACGCTACAGCTCAGGCATCCCCACTGGGAGAATTAGAGGACAAACACACACAGAATAACAAACTGGGAATTACAGTGTGTGTGTGTGTGTGTGTGTGTGTGAGAGAAATAATGTGTCTGTGTGTGTACAGTAAGTCAGCATGTGGTGTTTATATAAGACTATTATATACACACCCCCACTATTCAGTTAATTGGGAAATCAATGTTTAGATAATAAACTAGTTGCAATTAAAAAATAAAACATATGCCTACCGACTGGCGCAGCAGTCTAAGACACTGCATCACAGTGCTAGAGGCGTCACTACAGACTCAGTTTCGATCCCAGGCTGTGTCACAACCGGCCGTGACCGGGAGTCCCATAGGGCGGCGCACAATTGGCCCAGCGTCATTTGGGTAGGGTTTGGCCGGGGGGGCTTTACTTGGCTCATCGCGCTCTAGCGACTCCTTCAGCTGTCAGTTGAACAGTGTTTCCTCTGACACATTGGTGCAGCTGGCTTCCGGGTAAAGCGAGCGGGTGTTAAGAAACACGGTTTGTTGGGCCATCTTTCGGAGGACGCCTGACTCAACTTTTGCCTCGCCCGTTGGGGAGTTGCAATCGATTGATGAAGGCCTTGGGTGTATTTGTAGATAAAGGCCCTTGGAAGAGTGAAATAATGTAAAGATAGACGTCTGTGTGTGTGGTGGTGGGGGGTGTTAATATAGGATTGAGAAAAGGAGAACAGGAATGAGAATAGGGATGGGAAAGAGGGATGAGAGAGATAGATCGTGTAGTTTAAAAATAGGACTTGCCAGTAGCTGGTTGAATATGACATTGATTGATCAACAGATACCGGACTGAAGAACTGCCCACAGAGGACTCCGTACATATGCACGCACGCAGTGAGGTGGAGGAGTAGGATGGAGGTAGCGTGGTGGTTTGTATGCTGCCTAAGGCATTAGCAACCTAAACTCCAAACCACAGATACATATTAACAGCCCAAGCCCCTTCCACTATCCTCACCACACTAATGTCAATAATAGAGGGACAGTGGGCCCTTGAGATGGAAGAACGGAGAGGAGAGAGGGAGAAAATATAGCCGTGAAAAAGAGCTGGAATCCCTGAGTTGGGAATAAAGGGAGTGTCTTTGTGTGTGTGTGAGTGAGTGAGTAAAAATTTGGAAAATACCTTTTTGTATAATGAAAAGATAAAAACATGCAAAACATTTTTAATCTGTAATCCAAATTATACATATACAACATTCTGGATAGTAGCATTACTTTCAGAGACCACGCTCAAAAAAGAACAACAACCGAAAATAAAATACAATCTGTACATATTTGTGTTTACAGTGAGTAGCCAATCAGAGAAGAGTACCAGATGAACACTAAGGCAGATGAACGGACAGAATGAACATCTTCATCATCATTGACATCTTGGTTTAGTCAGAGTTGGAGTAAATTCATTTTTAATTTAATCAATTCAGGAAGTAAACTGAAATTACAATGACAGTTAAAAATGTTGGAATTGGAATTACAGTTTACTTCCTGAATTGACTGAATTGAAGTGGAATTGACCCCAACTCTGGTTTTGGTCGACTCCACCGACCAAACCTCAGAGTAACTAAACAATATGTCTACTACAAAATGTAGGACTGGTGACTTTACTTAGCAATAAGTTACAATGTGAAAAAAGCTTCAAACAAAACAAAGAAAAACTGGGAAACTATCTAGTCTTTTAGCATTTACTGTACATGTCATCTCTCAATGCTCTCGATCTAGCAATGGGGAGTGTTCGTCCTGTGTGTCTCCATGGCAATGATGATGACTTACACACTCTGGCAGTGAGGTGTAACCCGAACAACACTTTATTTCACACACCAAACACACGTGGTGAAGCATGCGTTCCTCATTTTAAACATCCGCTCTCTTACAGACGAAAATCCCTGCTAGAGTCAGGACCTTGAAAGTCATGAAGAACAAAAAAACGAAAACTGAATCAAAATAATGTACAACAAGGCACGTTTTTACCCCAGTGCTTCTGTACTGTGAGATTCAAGTGTAACTAAGCGTCTTTAGCATCGTTAACTGCTGAGCGACCGCCCAGACTCTCTCATTCGCCGTTAACTACCCGTCAAAGTACCAACGGTCGGTTTACTTCCAATGTTCTCCTCTGAGCGTGTGGGCTAACACTCTGCTAGCCTCAGTTAACCTGTATGCTAACTGGCTAGGCTAGCAGTTGCCACAGAAATGTACTCGAGCTGTTAGCGACCCTTAGCATGTAGGCTAAAACTCCATTCTAACCTCAGTTAGCCTGCATGCTAGCAGGCTAGGCAAGCAGTCACAACATTCTCCTCTGAGTTTTAGCAATCCTAAGCATATAGGGAACAATCCACTAGGCTCAGTTATCCTGTATGCTAGCAGGTTAGGCTAGCAGTTGCCACACCAACATGCTCCACTTCGTTTCTGTTCCTCTGTTCAAGTCAGCCAAAATAGAAGTATCTTTACAACCAGCACTCCTTCCCTGTCCCATGATAGAAAAGTGCCACTCATGTTCGCTCCCCCATCCCAACCACCCCTTGCCAATTCCCCCCAGCATGGGGCTAGTCCTAGTTGTCCCCTCCACCATAGAGGTCTGCCAGCTTGCGGAAGCGCGGGCCCCAGTCGCTGAGGTAGTCGTAGTCCTGGTCTCCGCCGGAAGAGGAGGAGTGAAGGGAGCTGAGGGAGCCAGCGGTGGAGCCACTGCCCTCATAGTCAAACACCAGAAGACTGTCGTAGGGAGGCGCTGTCGGGTCATTATCAGCTGCCTTCAGACCCTGTGGAGGGAGAGGAGAGATAAATAATGAAAGAGAGAGGGGAGAGAGATAAAAGGTAAAAGGAGGGAGTAAAGGAGAGAAAGAAGAGGAGACAAATAAGGGAAAAGCAAAAGAGGTAGGGGAAAGAGAGAGAAAAAGGAAAGAAAATTGTCAGGAGAGAGAAAAAGAGGGGGAATGAGATATATAGAATGAGAGAGATAGAGGGAGCAAGAGAGTAAGGGTAGAGGAGAAAAAGGAGGGATTATGGAGGGTGGAGGAGAGAAGAGAGGAGGATTTAGGTCAGGCTAGACAGATGCTGGGTCTGTCTCTCTGAGGAGATTCAGCAGATTACTGAGCACAGCACTATATTTAAAACCAACCCATACCACACACACACACACACACACACACACACACACACACACACACACACACACACACACACACACACACCACAGCTGACAGACTTTGTTATAATATAATAATAACTTTGTCATTGACTGACGTCTTGTCTCAGTGCTAAAATCAACAAAACAAATCTGATAAGATGAGGCTCTAGACATGTTTTTGGAACATGTCAGTCTTAGTCACAGCAAATTTGTGATCAAAATTTTAACAACCACAGTGCTAAATGTAACACTTCCTTAGAAATTATATTGGACCATCTCAAATAGTGTTAACCTTAGTTTATCAACACTTCGAAAACTTAGCACCCCAAGAGTGTTGCGTCCTTAACACCACGGGTGTTGCAAAAAAACACAAATTAACACTTACTGATGCTGTTACACTTCTCAGTGTTAGGGAATTAACACCTGTGGTGTTACAGTAACTCATTTTGGGGTGTTGTTTTAAAACTGTAGGGCAGGTGTGCCCAAACATCTTTGACTTGATATCTACTTTTTCATTTGCCAGCCTGATGAGATCTACAGTCTCTAAATCGAAACCAACCCACAAAATGTATGAAACGCAACACACCAATGAGTATGGACCTGCCGCTATGATACCTATTTGATACCCAAATATAATGTGGACAAATAACATGTTTTCCACAAATAAGTGCAAGTTATTTCATTTTCTACCTTAGTGTGACTTTTGGCATTGGGTGGAGGCAAGTAGGTTTTCATATTCAGGGCTGTAGCAGCTTGTTGCAAGTCTCATGCAGGCCACAAGGTGGTCATCAGTCATAGTAGATCTGTACTTGGACTTTATTATCTTCATATGAGAAAATGCAGACTCACAGAGGTAGTTTGTTCCAAAAAGGGCTGATAAGTTGAGAGCACATTTTCTTATGTTGGGATACTTCTCCTCTAGCAGTAGCTCCCAGAACTCTTCCTTCATCTCAGTGGTTGCCTTGGATTTCAGCTGAATGTCATTTTGAAGGGTGAGCATTTCAGTTTCTGCTATAGTTGTGTACAACTGAAAAAGTGATCCCATTTTGGAGGCAATGACTTCCACATTTACAGTAGGTCTGTGCCAAACGGAAAGCACATATAAGTGGCAATAAGCGCAAGTGATGCAAAGTCAATAAAACGACTGTCAAACTCAGATAAGATGCTCTGGACTTGCTCCATGTAACATGCACTGTCAAGCTGTGCTGTATCCTTGCCCTGACGTTCAAGTTTTGAATGTATGTGTTGAAAGAAGTGCCGGTCCTTAAGTTGCAGCTTTCTTGTGAGCAGTTGTAGATTGCAAGTGTTCACAGAGCTGATCATGTCGATTACATGTTTGCCTTTTCCTTGCAGATCTATATTCAATTCATTAAGCATGTAAGTTAGGTCAGTGAGAAAAGCTAAATCCAGGAGCCACTGTGTGTCCTCTAGCTGTGCATATTCTGCATGTTTAGAGACCTTGAGAAACTCCTTGATTTCAGGCAACAACTCACTGAATCTCTCTAAAAAGTTCCCTCGGCTCAGCCACCACACATCCGTGTGCAGCAGCAGGTCTGTGTGCTCCGCTTCAGTCTCTTTTAAGTGAGCGCGAAATAGCCTCCGCTGTAGGCCACTTGCTCGAATAGAACACACAATCTTCATCGCAACATCCATCACCTCATTCATGTTTAACATCTTCCCGCGCAAAGCTTGCTGATGAATTACGCAGTGATAACTAAGAAAGTCAGGGAAAGAATCATATCGTTTGCACAATGCAACGAACACACTAATGCGGCCTACCATAGCGGGTGCCCCATCGGTAGTAATGGAGACAAGCTTACAAAAGGGCAGTTGGAATTTGTTAGCAAACTCCATAAAAGCTTGAAAAATATATTTGCCCCTTGTATGTCCTTTCAGTGGCAAAATGGCGAGTAGTTCCTTCTTTGTACTCATGTTGTCAAATACCATTCTGATGAAAATGCATGGCCTCCCGAGTGGCGCAGTGGTCTAAGGTGGCTGTGCCACTAGAGATTCTGGGTTTGAGTCCAGGCTCTGTCGCAGCTGGCTGTGACCGGGAGACCCATGGGGTGGCGCACAATTGGCCCAGCGTCGACCGGGTTAGGGGAGGGTTTGCTGGCAGGAATGTCCTTGTCCCATCGTGCAATAGCGACTCCTGTGGTGGGCTGGGCGCAGTGCACGCTGACAAAGTCGGCAGGTGTTTCCTCTGACACATTGGTTCGGCTGGCTTCCAGGTTAAGTGGGCATTGTGTCAAGTGGGTTGTGTTTTGGAGGACACACTACTCTTGACCTTCGCCTCTCCCGAGTCTGTACGGGAGTTGCAGCGATGAGACAAAACTATAACTACCAATTGAATACCAGGAAATTGGGGTGAAAAAAATCATAAAAGAAAATGCATAACTGTGCCAAATCTACGATATCTGTGGAATTGTCAAACTGGAGGGAATAACACTTCCAGTTGTCAATATCCTTCTTCAGATGATCTTTGAGGTTCTCCGCTATTCCCTCACATCTTCTTGTCACCGTAGTTCTGGACAACTGAATGTCATTGATGACAGCAATAATTTCAGTCTTAGTCTTAAAATCCCCAAACAGTGAGTCTGCAGCCTCAGTAAATGCTTCCTTGATCATCTCCCCATCTTTGAACAACTTTTTATGCTTAGTAAGAACGCGACTCACATGATAAGAGGCCACGGTTGCCGCCTTCCCTTTGGTCACAGGCCTTGTGAAAATTGACTGCTGCGCTGCCAGTAGATTTTTTAGTTCTTGTAACTTTCTTCTTCGTAATTCAGTCTTTGCTGGACAATCTCTTTCCTGCGTTTTGTGTGTGTAAGTTGTTCTTAAACCACACTTTCTGCACTGATGTTCAAATAATTTGTTTTATTTAGTATAGTATAAGCTTCTGTCTTGAGGATAGGGGGCAGTATTGAGAATTTTGGAAAAAATATGTTCCCATTTTTAACTGCCTCCTACACCAACTCAGAAGCTAGAATATGCATATTATTGTTCAGGTTTGGATAGAAAACACTCTGAATTTTCTAAAACTGTTTGAATGGTGTCTGTGAGTATAACAGAACTCCTATGGCAGGCAAAAACCTGACAAGTTTCAAGCAGGAAGCACCCTGTCTGACAAGGAGTCGTGCGTCTTGCATCTTTTTATTGAAAAGTAAGGATCTTAGCTGTAACGTGACAATTCCCAGGGCTCCGATAGGCTCTCAGAGCCCGGGAAATAACTGAAGGTTTACGAGGGAGCCTCAGGCTGAAACACATTATCACCTTTTGTAAGTGGCTGCTCCGAGGACCTTTGAATGAGGCGCGTGCACGAGTCGCTCCTGAGGAGAAATTTTATTCGGCTGTTTAGGCTCAATGCATACTCCCGGTCGGAATATTATCACTTATCTACGAGTTAAATGGCATAAAAATTGGTTTTAAACAGCGGTTGACATGCTTCGAAGTACGGTAATGGAATATTTAGACATTTTTGTCACGCCAATGCGCCATGCGCGGGACCGTGAAGAAGCATTCTGATAGTGTCTAGAACTCACGAACAAAACGTCGCTGTTTGGATATAACGATGGATTATTTGGGACCAAACCTACATTTGTTATTGAAGTAGAAGTCCTGGCAGTGTATTCTGATGAAGAACAAGCAAGGTAAGAACATTTTTCTTATAGAAAATGTGATTTTGGTGGAGGCTGACCTGGGTGGGTATCTAAATAGCTAGCCCTGTAATGCCGGGCTATGTACTTAGATTATTGCAAAATGTGCTTCATCCGAAAAGCTATTTTAAAATCGGACATATCGAGTGCATAGAGGAGTAATGTATCTATAATTCTTAAAATAATTGTTATGCTTTTTGTGAACGTTTATCGTGAGTAATTTAGCAAACTGTTAGTAAATTCCCCGGAAGTTTGCGGGGGTTATGCTTTTTCTGAACGTCACATGCTAATGTAAAAAGCTGGTTTTTGATATAAATATGAACTTGATTGAACAGACATGCATGTATTGTATAACACAATGTCCTAGGTGTGTCATCTGATGAAGATCATCAAAGGTTAGTGCTGCATTTAGCTGTGGTTTGGGTTTATGTGACATGATATGCTAGCTTGAAAAATGGGTGTCTGATTTTTTCTGGCTGGGCACTCTGCTGACATAATCTAATGTTTTGCTTTCGTTGTAAAGCCTTTTTGAAATCGGACAGTGGGGTTAGATTAACGAGATTCTTGTCTTTAAATAGCTGTAAAATAGTCATATGTTTGAGAAATTGAAGTAATAGTATTTCTAACGATTCAAAAATCGCGCCACTGGATTTCAGTGGCTGTTACGTAGGTGGGACGAGTTCGTCCCACATGCCCCAGAGAGGTTAAGCAGCCTAAGTAATGCAATAGATTCAGTTTTTGAAAAAAAAGTTTTTGAAAAATAGTAAACAACTGATTATAGGCTACTAAAGCTAACTATTTACTGCTGCGCAACGGAGATGTGATGAAAACAGTGGAGAGAACAACAAAAAAATGCAGCTATTTATTGCTGACCAGCAGATGTCACCAATGTGCATTGCAAACAGATAATGAATCTCAGAGTAAAAAAGTGCGGAAGCATTCAGAACACCTCAGTTTCCCACCTCTACTGGTTTGCAAAGTGTTATATAATTCCTATTGGAATCCAGCCAGGATAGCCAACAATAGGAACTTTTAATAACACGCAGCTGCAGCAAAGGTAGAGAAGATGGTTTAGGCAGTCTCATTTAACAATCTAAACTGGAACAACCATCTCAATAACGCATTAAATAAATCCAACCACTTACACAGATTGGATTAGTTTAGAAAAATGTATGATGTCTTTTTGTAGTGTAAGATAAATGAATTAATCAACGTGCATGCAGAAACATAATATTAAATTATTTTAAAAAGCAACCTGCAACAAAGCATGCTGGAAAATATGATAATGAGGCTCCTCCCCTGTCTTTTTCACTCAGAGTTAACGGAAATTAACTCAACACATTGAAGTAATAACAACACCACACGGTGTGGATTCCACTGTGATTGAAATAACACTGTCAATTTCAAAACACTTTTTACCTCAACACCAACATTTTAACACCTGGAACTTTCATGTGTAAGTATCTCTACATGTCATACCCCAAACTATTTCCTTCATTTGATTGATTTAAGGAGGAGTGAGGCAGTGGGAGAAGCATCTTGTCATTTCTGCTAGATTAAGCTGTCAAGATCAGCTCGCCATGTCTGACAGCTCGCCTCATTATTCAGAGCTGTGTTTGGCAGATGTCTCTATCCTTCCTACCTAAACTCAAACAAGAAGTAACAGTTACATACTCAATACGGAATAAGTCAGATGAGGTGAATGCTAAGCTACAGGACTGTTTTTCTAGCACAGACTCAAATATGTTCCGGATTCATCCGATAAAATTGAGGAGTTTACCACATCAGTCTCCAGCTTCATTAACTTCTTACATCTACACGTTCCGCTAGCGGAACGTCTGCTCCAATATCCAATGATGGGCGGGGCGCGAAATTCAAACTCCTCTAAATCCGAAAACTTACACTTTTCAAACATATGACTATGTTACAGCTATTTAAAGACAAGACTCTCCTTTATCTAACCAAACTGTCCGATTTCAAAAAGGCTTTACAGCGAAAGCAAAACATTAGATTATGTCAGCAGAGTACCCAGCCAGGAATAATCACACAGCCATTTTTCAAGCTAGCATATCATGTCACATAAACCCAAACCATATCTAAATGCAGCACTAACCTTTGATGATCTTCATCAGATGACACACCTAGGACATTGTGTTATACAATACATGCATGTCTGTTCAATCAAGTTCATATTTATATCAAAAACCAGCTTTTTACATTAGCATGTGACGTTCAGAACTAGCATTCCCACCGAACACTTCCGGTGATTTTACTAAATTACTCACGATAAACGTTCACAAAAAGCATAACAATTATTTTAAGAATTATAGATACAGAACTCCTCTATGCACTCGATATGTCCGATTTTAAAATAGCTTTTCGGATGAAGCACATTTTGCAATAATGTAAGTACATAGCCCGGCGTTACAGGGCTAGCTATTTAGACACCCACCCAGTGTAGCCTTCACCAAAATCACATTTCCTATAAGAAAAATGTTCTTACCTTGCTTGTTCTTCATCAGAATACACTGCCAGGACTTCTACTTCAATAACAAATGTAGGTTTGGTCCCAAATAATCCATCGTTATATCCAAACAGCGACGTTTTGTTCGTGCGTTCTAGACACTATCCCAACGCTAAATCTCGGCCACGAGCATGACGCAAAATATGACAAAAAATTTCGAAATATTCCATTACCGTACTTCGAAGCATGTCAACCGCTGTTTAAAACCAATATTTATGCAATTTATCTCGTAGAGAAGCGATAATATTCCGACCGGGAATCTGCCTGTCTGTAAACTGAGGAAAAAACCAAAAGCCGGGGGCGGGGCGTGTCACGCGCCTAAGGCTTAGTCCATTGACTGACCACTCAGCTTTTGCTCTCGTGTGCTTCAGCCAGGGCTTTGAATGACATCATTCCTGTTTTTCCCGGGCTGTGAGACTCCATTGTTGACGTGACAAGTGTCACGTAAGAGCAGAGATCCTTTGTAAACGATAGAGAGAATCAAGAAGGGCAAGAAATGTTCAGACAGGGTACTTCCTGAACAGAAGCATCTCAGGTTTTTGCCTGCCATAGGAGTTCTGTTATACTCACAGACACCATTCAAACAGTTTCAGAAACTTTGGAGTGTTTTCTCTCCAAAGCTAATAATTATATGCATATTCCAGTTTCTGGGCAGGACTAATAATCAGATTAAATCGGGTACGTTTTTTATCCAGCCGTGAAAATACTGCCCCCTAGATGTAACAGGTTAATAAGCGCATCGACGACATCGTGTCCACCCAGTGACGTACGTACAAACCCCAACTGGAAGCCATGGATTACAGGCAACATCTGCACTGAGCTAAAGACTGGAGCTGCCACTTCAAGGAGTGGGACACTAACCCGGACGCTTAGAAGAAATCCCGCTACGACTTCCTACGAGCCTTCAAACAGGGAAATCTTCAATACAGGACTATGATCAAATCCATCTACGCCGGCTCTGACACTCGTCGGCTTGCAAACTATCACAGACAAAAAAGGGAAACCCAAACACGAGCTGCCCAGTGATGGGCACCTACCAGACGAGTTAAATGCCTTCTATACTCATTTTGAGGCAAGCAACACTGAACCATGCATGAGAGAACCAGCTGTTCTGGACGACTGTGTGATCTCGCTCTCTGTAGCCTATGTAAGACCTTTAAAACAAGTTTAACATTCACAAGGATGCATGGCCAGACGGCTTACCAGGACGCATACTCAGAGCATCAATTGACTAGCTGGCAAGTATCTTCACTGCCATTTTCAACCTCTGTAATACCTACGTTTCAAGCAGACCACCATAGTCCCTGTGCCCAAGAATGCCAAGGTAACCTGTCTAAATAAATATCGCCCCATAGCACTCACATCTGTAGCCATGAAATGCTTTGAAGGGCATTGCTCACATCAATACCATCATCCCAGACACCCTGGACCCACTCCAATTCGCATACCGCCCCAACAAATCCACAAATGACACAATCTCTATCACACTGCCCTATCCCACCTGGACAAGAGGAAAACTTAAGTGAAAATGCTGTTCATTGATTACAGCTCAGCATTCAACACCATAGTGCCCTCCAAGCTCATCACTAAGCTCAGGTCCCTGGGACTGAACACCTCCCTGCGCAACTAGCTCCTGGACTTCCTGATGGGTAGACAACAACATATCCGCCATGCTGACCCTCAACACAGGGGCCCCTCAGGGGTGCATGCTTAGTCCTCTCTTGTACTCTTTGTTTACTGATGACTGCGTGGTCGTGAACGACTCAAACACCACCATTAAGTTTGCTGACTAAACAACGGTGGTTGGCTTTATCACTGATGGCGATAAGACATCCAAAAGGGAGGAAATCAGTCACCTGGCAGTGTGGTGCCAGGATAACTACCTCTCCCTCAAAGTCAGCAAGACAAAGGAGCTGACCATAGACTACAGGAAATGGAGGACTGAGCATGGTTCCATCCACATCAATGGGGTTGGAGTGGAGCGGGATGAGAGCTTCAAGTTCCTCTGTGTCCACATCAATAAGAAATTAACATGGTCCACACACCAACACAGTTGTGAAAAATGTACGACAACGCCTCTTTCCCCCCAGGAGGCTTAAAAGATTTGGCATGGGCCCTAAGATCCTCAAAAAGTTGTGCAGCTGCAACATTGAGAGCATTTTGACTGGCTGCATCACCACTTGGATGGCAGGTTACTGTATATTTACAGGACCTTCACTAACACAAATTTACAGCATATTACTGGGACACCTAACTACAGTCACATGCTGTATTTCTAGAATTTACAGTGCATTACTGTAAGCACAGTGGTTAGTAAAACTATGTCAAATTTACAGTGCAGGTAGTTAGTGCCAACGCTGGGCAGTATTTATGTGGTACTTGATATATGTCTTTCAATACTTCATTTGTCATTTGTATTTCACTGGCCTGAACTACAATTCATGTAGCCTATTTTGCAACAGTTGAATTACCACACATGTATTCCATGTTTTCTATAACAAATACATACTTGCATGTAGCCTGCTTAACTACAACATTCTTGGTAACGGTAACAATCTTTTTACTTGCTATGACTGTGGTATATTTTTGTTTACCTTAGTTCAATACACCGACTAAGCCACTCTGGATAAGAGTGTTTGCTACTGTATATGACCTAAATGTAAATGTAAAAATGAACACTTGCAAAGCACACTGCTGGGTATTATTCTAATGACCACCGCCCCCAAATCAAGGACAAATTTGATCAAAATACAAATAGTTTGAGGGCGGAGCTTATTAGAATAACACCCAGCAATGTGCTTTGAAAATGCAATTTTTTTAGATTTACATGTTGGTAATTTAGCAGACGCGCTTGTCCAGAGTGATTTACAGTCAGTGCATTCATGTAAGGTTGATAAAAAAACATCATTCTTAGCAAGTAAGATTTCTGGAACCATTAGTGGGAATGTTATTTGAGTCATTTAGCAGACGCTCTTATCCATTTACATGGCGACTATCCAGAGCGACTTACAGTAGTGAATGCATACATTTCATTTCATGCATTTTTCGTTTTTTAGTACTGGCCCCCCGTGGGAATCGAACCCACAACCCTGGCATTGCAAACACCATGCTCTACCAACTGAGCCACAGGGAAGGATACATTGGTCTTCAAAATATCCTATATTTGTAATAAGATACCTTTAGGATGAATCTTTGCCTGGCTCTGGCTAGTTGACAGTAAATTACTGTTATATTCACAGTAATTTGCCACCAGTGTCCAGTAAATTACTGCAACATACAGAGCAATGACATGGTACAATATTGTAAGAATGTAAATGCTACTGTAATCATGTTGGTATTTCAGTATTTTACTCTAATTACTTTGGATTAGTGCAAACTGGTTGGCTGCTAGGTACTTGTGTATTACAGTATATTTATGATTATTTGGTGTTTCACGTCTATGCTACTGATGGGTCATTCACAAATGAGTCAGCTCTAAGAGCCGGCTCTTGTAGGTGAACTTTTTGATCCGCCTCGCATATCAGAATAGCAAAATCTATTTATAAAAATATAAAAAAATTAAGATATGAATAATCAAAAGATCTAAATAAATAGAATGAACTAGTTCAAAGAACAAAAAAAATGATTAATTAATATAGGCCTAAATGCTCAACCGCACACATTCGTTCTGACTGTCTGCTCAGACTAACAGCCTCACCTGTTGTTCCTGTCAATCAGACACACAGTGTTAACCAACGAACCAAAGATGCGTGAGGGCCGAGACAACTCACTCACAGTCACACACTTAGCAGCCGAGGAGAGAGAGGAAGGACAGCTGTGAAAACAACAGCTGGAAAATGAGTCAGAAGCACAGTAGCATTTGAATGCATTTTAATAATGTAGACAACGTTAGAGCACAGTGTAGAATTTACCAAAACAAAATCTCATATAAAGCCGGTTCTATGCACAACCTACACCGGCATATGCAAACTGTGCACCCAACTGTGAAGCTAGCTGTAGCGGAGCTTCGAAAAACTAGCGGGCCTGCTAGTGATAGTGGTGGAGCCAGCACCTCCACATGTGGAGATGTATCCACTCAGTCAAGTAGGCCTACTCCGCGACCCACAGCAACGCAGACTTCTATGGACCATTCATTGAAGATTTTTTATGTCTAGCTGTCTTCTGGACTGCTTTGAGTTCAGCGACAGACACACCTCAGAGAACTTGGCAGAGGAACTGTTGAGAGTGGCCAGAGAATGGAAAGTAGATGGAAAAGTGTTGTGTTAGCAACAATGCAGCTAACATAACCCATCATCCATGTCTTGCCCACACAATCAACCTGACTGTAAGAGATGCTCTGAAGGTGATGAAGCCCACTGTGGACAAAGGGAAAGCAGCTGTGGAATACTTCCACAGGAGGACAGTAGGTGCTGAAAAACGAAAGTCTACACAACGCCAGATCGGGATGCCTGAGCTGAGGCCTAAACAAGACCGCACTACAAGGTGGAATTCAACATGTTATATGTTGAAGTGGTTTCTTGAGTCAAAGGATGCCATCATCTCTGCCATTGTCAATGCACCTGTTGATGCTCTGACCCAAGAAGAATGGGAGGTGGTGGAGGAGGTGTGCAGAGTCCTGGAATCCTTTGAGCAGGTCACTGTGGAGATCAGTGGAGAGAGGTACAGTAAGCAGTTATTACTACATCATTATTTAATCCAATATTATATATGTATATGAGCAGTAGATGATACTGTAGTATCAGTAGACAAAACCTGAACTGATAAAGCTACTGTTCTCTCTTTTCAGCTATGTGACAGCCTCAAAAATGATACTCCTGTGTAAGGGTCTGCAGTGAATCACAGCCAGCCGCCAGAGAGAAGCAAATTTAACCACAGGATATGTGACAGAGTTGATGGACACCCTATGTTCATCAATGGACAAAAAGTTCCACAGAATGGAATATAATCATGTGCTATCAGAAACTGCTGCACTTGACCCCAGGTTTAAGAAGTTAGCCTTCAGTGAGGCCAGAGCGATTGATGAGGCTCTTCAGAGAATAACCTCAGCAGCAGGGAGGGACAGCCCCAGCAGTCAGCTGGCTCAGGCACCAGGGCAACAGGGAGAAGAAGGACCAGATGGAGCAGAAGCACCAGGAGTAGTGCCACAAACGTCTGCTGTTTGAATGCTGTTTGACGAGAGAGCAACTGGGGATGCAGCACGAAGGAATCCCTCAGCAGATGCCAGAATGGAGGTCCAATCCTATTTGGAGGAGCCCCGCTCCAGATCCTCTGAGCTGGTGGAAGAACAAGGCCTCTGTCTACCCACGGCTTACTAAAGTCATGACAGGGAGACTCTGCGTAGTGGCCACATCTGTTCCCTTTGAGAGGGTTTTCTCGAAAACAGGATAATAATTACTGAGAGAAGAAACCGCATCAGCCCCTCGAAAGTGAGGCAGCTTGCATTTCTGAATGCTCAAAGTTCAACAGTCACATCTCAACATCAACTGTTCAGAGGAGACTGTGTGAATCATGCCTTCATGGTCAAATTGCTGTAAAGAAACCACTACTAAAGGACACCAATAAGAAGAAGAGACTTGCTTGGGCCAAGAAACACGAGAAATGGACATTACACCGGTGGAAATCTGTCCTTTGGTCTGATGAGTCCAAATTTGAGATTTTTGGTTCCAACCGCCGTGTCTTTGTGAGATGCAGAGTAGGTGAACAGATGATCCCCACATGTGTGGTTTCCACCGTGAAGCATGGAGGAGTAGGTGTGATGGTGTGGGGTGCTTTGCTAGTGACACTGTCAGTGATGAATTTACAATTCAAGGCACACTTAACCAGCATGGCTACCACAACATTCTGCAGCGATACGCCATCCCTGCTGGTTTGCGCTTAGTGGGACTATCATTTGTTTTTCAACAGTACAACACACACCTCCAGGCTGTGTAAGGGCTATTTGACCAATAAGGAGAGTGATGGAGTGCTGCATCAGATGACCTGGCCTCCACAATCAACCAACCATAACCAAATTGAGATGGTTTGGGATGAGTTGGACCACAGAGTGAAGGAAAAGCAGCCAACAAGTGCTCAGCATATGTGGGAACTCCTTCAAAACTGCTGGAAAAGCATTCCAGCTAAAGCTGGTTGAGAGAATGCCAAGAGTGTGCAAAGCTGTCAGCAAGGCAAAGGGTGGCTACTTTGAAGAATGTGTTTAACACTTTTTTGGTTGTTATATGATTCCATATATGGTTTTTCATAGTTCTGATGTTTTCACTATTATTCTACAATGTAGAAAATAGTAAAAATAAAGAAAAACCCTTGAATGAGTAGGTGAGTCCAAACTTTTGACTGGTACTGTATATATAAAATTGTATGGTACTGTCTTCTGTGGGGTACAGCATTTTCACTAATGGGCACAACAAATACTGTATAAGGCACACCTCAAAATATGTTAATGATCCAGAGTTTATTTCGTCCTCCCACAATGCAACATAATTTACAGTATGCTACTGTAAATATACAGTTAATACAGTACTTTACTGTAAAATTGTACTGTCAAATTATTTTAAAGCAGTGTAGCGGAACGCCGATGAGCCCTGATAATGCATTGCTCTTTACAGTACTGTAATATAGAATTACAGTAGCTAACTGAAAGTTTTGCAGTAAACTTTCAGCAATTTGTTACAGTGCACATGTTGTTTACGAAGCATGGGACAAATAACATTTGATTTGATTTGACACACAAGACCTAGAAAACACAGGGAAAGGGATGGGGATACCTGGTCAGTTGCACTCCTGAATGCATTCAACCGAAATGTGTCTTCTGCATTTAACCCAAACCTGAATCAGAAAGGTGCGGGGGGCTGCCTTAATCGACATCCACATCATCGGTGCCTGGGGAATAGTTATTGTGGGGGTTTCTGCCTTGCTCAAGGGCAGAACAGCAGATTTTTCCACCTTAGGGATTTGAACAAGCAACCTTTCGGTTACTGTCCCACTGCTCAATAGAAAAACATACTGTCCTCGTCGCCTAGATACAGTATAGACATAAACACACATATTAAATCTACCCAATGGAGATTGAGCTATGACTATTCTGTTGTAGAGCCAACTGGAGCTGTCTAGAGGTGGAGCCCAAAGCCAGTCTCTCTCTGGGGATTAATGAAACTCAATGGATTTATTTTAAAATAGCCAGCCGGGCCAGCCCATGTTGTTACCACGCTAATCCTCACTGTTAGCAAAGCTAATTAAGAATTACTCATAGAGGCTCTCTCTCCCTGTGTCACACACAATGAGTCACATACACACACATACAGTCATGCACACACACTAGCTCATACGCATAGTTTCACACAATGACACACATGTAAGCGAGCATGCTCCCAATCAGACTCACACACACTCTGTAGCTACCTCGTGGATGAAGTCTCCTATATCTCCGGGGTGGGGTGCAGCAGAACGGAGGGGGTACAGGTGGTCCTGGTGTAGGGGCCTCTCATCCATACGTCGGATCCCCACCTTCACCATTTCCGTCTCCAACGCGTTGGGCTGCTGCAGCTGGCTCAGGTCATAGTCCTGGAGGGGGAAGGGAAGGAGGGGGGAAGGGAATGAAGGCGGGAGGGAGGGAGAGAGAGAAATACACTGAATCAAACAATGTAACACAGACTGCACTATCATGTAGATCCTTAGGTATTATTCCCATGTTGGTGCGGTAACCATGACTGAAGCGGTCATAAGCAGTTTATTCTATATAAACAATACATGATCAGAGATCAAATGAGGTTATGAGATGAGCTTGTGACACTGGTTGTATATGCAGTGACGTAGTGGTGAAAAAAATATGTGGGTAAATGCTGATTGCCATTTGCTGTGAATAAAGTCATGCTCACTATACTTTCAAAGCATTTTCTGCAAAAGGTGGGTAAACACTCTCGCAAAATGAAAAAGGTGCGTAAACGGCGTCACGTGTGTTTACCTTTCACTACACCACTGTGTATACACTGTAAAAAGCAACATGATGCTGTTGTACATCTGAAGTGCTTTTACTGATTGGAATGATTGGAAATTATACTTTGGTTCGTTCAACCTATTCTTTTCAGTTAGTCTGAAATCAAATAACACATTTGACAGTTCAATGTTTTTTATTGAATGAAAGCTTCTAAACTGCTTTCAACGCCTCATGCGCATTGGATAGCGGTAGTGATGGGCAAATGACGCTTCCTGAAGCATTGAGGCTTTCCAGACAATTCACCTCTTATGGCTAGGGGGCAGTATTTTCACGGCTGGATAAAAAACGTACCCGATTTAATCTGATTATTAGTCCTGCCCAGAAACTGGAATATGCATATAATTATTAGCTTTGGAGAGAAAACACTCCAAAGTTTCTGAAACTGTTTGAATGGTGTCTGTGAGTATAACAGAACTCCTATGGCAGGCAAAAACCTGAGATGCTTCTGTTCAGGAAGTACCCTGTCTGAACATTTCTTGCCCTTCTTTATTATCTCTATCGTTTACAAAGGATCTCTGCTCTTACGTGACACTTCGCACGTCTCCAATGAGGTCTCATAGCCCGGGAAAAACAGGAATGACGTAATTCAAAGCCCTGGCTGAAACAAAGGAGAGCAAAAGCTAAGTGGTCACTCAATGGACTAAGCCTTAGGCGCGTGACACGCCCCGCCCCCGGCTTTCGGTTTTTTCCTCAGTTTACAGACAGGCAGATTCCCGGTCGGAATATTATCGCTTCTCTACGAGATAAATTGCATAAAAATTGGTTTTAAACAGCGGTTGACATGCTTCGAAGTACGGTAATGGAATATTTAGAAATTTTTTGTCATATTTTGCGTCATGCTCGTGGCCGAGATTTAGCGTTGGGATAGTGTCTAGAACGCACGAACAAAACGTCGCTGTTTGGATATAACGATGGATTATTTGGGACCAAACCTACATTTGTTATTGAAGTAGAAGTCCTGGCAGTGTATTCTGATGAAGAACAAGCAAGGTAAGAACATTTTTCTTATAGGAAATGTGATTTTGGTGAAGGCTAAACTTGCAGGGTGTCTAAATAGCTAGCCCTGTAACGCCGGGCTATGTACTTAGATTATTGCAAAATGTGCTTCATCCGAAAAGCTATTTTAAAATCGGACATATCGAGTGCATAGAGGAGTTCTGTATCTATAATTCTTAAAATAATTGTTATGCTTTTTGTGAACGTTTATCGTGAGTAATTTAGTAAAATCACCGGAAGTGTTCGGTGGGAATGCTAGTTCTGAACGTCACATGCTAATGTAAAAAGCTGGTTTTTGATATAAATATGAACTTGATTGAACAGACATGCATGTATTGTATAACACAATGTCCTAGGTGTGTCATCTGATGAAGATCATCAAAGGTTAGTGCTGAATTTAGCTATGGTTTGGGTTTATGTGACATGATATGCTAGCTTGAAAAATGGCTGTGTGATTATTTCTGGCTGGGTACTCTGCTGACATAATCTAATGTTTTGCTTTCGCTGTAAAGCCTTTTTGAAATCGGACAGTTTGGTTAGATAAAGGAGAGTCTTGTCTTTAAATAGCTGTAAAATAGTCATATGTTTGAAAAGTGTAAGTTTTCGGATTTAGAGGAGTTTGAATTTCGCGCCCCGCCCATCATTGGATATTGGAGCAGACGTTCCGCTAGCGGAACGTGTAGATGTAAGAGGTTAATTTTGCTCACACTTGAGAGGGAATGTCATTCCAGTTAATGTGGTCTATTGTATTCATTACTCAAACTTAAACTTGTACACTGCCAGCATCTGTGATGATACAGTATGTGCATAGGTGCATGTGATTCAAAAGAAACTGATAAGGTTTCTATGTTTTGGTAGCCAATGCTTGGTTAGGATCTTGTGGCTACTACATGTGAAAGTTGAATATGTTTGGAAACAGAATTTCAAATCATTGAACAAACTTCAATTCTTGAATTACAGAGAAAATATTCAATTGCTTGTAATCCAACTGAAGAAATGTAGGTGGGTAATTCCCCTCCGAAAATGGGTTGTATTTACATTAAATATTAGTTTGGATTTGTTATTTATTAAGTTTAATCAAAGGGGAAACGTAAGTTGAGTGTTGAATGAAATAAGTTGCAACTTGAAATATAGGTTTGGTAATAATCCAATAAAACAGTTGGCAATGAATCATATATTTGAATTCAACACATACAGTATTTTTCCATTTAAAAAACTTAACTCATTTACTTGTAAGCAGTTGAAGATTTTTTTTTAGGTTTATCCAAAGAGTCATTTTTAACAGTGTATGTAACTGCTGTCATGATCCCTCTCTCATACCAACATGACCTTACACTGACTCATTGAATTATTTTTTATTGTTTATTTCACTTTTGTTTATCTATTTTACTTACTTCGGCAATGTAAACATATGTTTCCCATGCCAATAAAGCCATTACATTTAATTGAGAGAGAGAGTGAGAGAGAGAGATAGAAGGCTAAGAGAGATAGGCTCTGATCTTTCTCTTTTTGAATTGCCAGTGTCTGATTCATTGAGAAATCATCCAGAAAAACATGATGAAACATACATCTCCAAGGGAGATCGAATTAAAGAGCATTTTCAGGGACAATAAAGCCTGGCCAAGTAATGACCTTGGGCTTTGTTCCCCGTAATAGCTAACCAATGAAACACTTTCAGGGGAGAGCTGTGAATGCCACCATAACATGATGGACAGAGATAGAAGTAGAGGAAATTGATGGATAAATACAGATGGCTTTGTCACTAGGCTAGGCTTTATTGTTATTTCCTAGACAGAGGAGAACATGTGCAGGCTTATTTCCCAATGGCACCTTATTCTCTTTAAAGTGCACTACTTTTGACCAGGACCCAAAAGTAGTGCACTATATATGGAATAGGGTGCCATCTGGAATGCGGCCACAGACATCTCTACAGACAGCCAGCTAGCCAGTCAGGTCTGAAAGGAACTCAGCCATTATTACCGGAGGAAAATAGCTGGGTTTTGTCATCGCTCACCATGCTCAGTCTTTGACACCAGGATGATAGGCTAAGTACACAAAAAGCTGATGAAATTGTTTTATCCATTTAAAACGCTTAATGTAACATGTGCAATGTGTGTGTGTGTGTTTGTCATTTGAGAGGCTGTATTATAACTGTATGTCTGGAAGTCTTTGTGTTTGGGTCTTCTGAAAGAGGTTTGTGCTTTTCTTAGCAGTGGCTGGTTGAAGAGGATATGGCCATTAGAACCAGAGAAGAGAGCCACAATGTGCGATTAATGTATAGAGAGACCGTACACCTTACTTTTTGGATTGTCTGGATTTGTTACAGGTCAGGCCTGTGCTGTTGTTAGCATTGGCTATGACCATCAACACACAATGGTGTTAGCCTCAGTCTAGTAACCGTTTAGGACCAGAGGGCCAGACTCTGTCTACATCCCAAATGTCGCTCTATCCCCTTTATAGTGTACCTTTGACCAGGGCCCTACGGGTTGCACCCTCTGCGGCTCTGCCATTGGCATCAGTGTAGCATAGTATCCGTTTAGCACCAGAGAGCCAGACTGTGTGACTGTTCCTGTACCTGTCCCTGGCCTGAGCACTCCCCATAGCCCCTCTCCACTGGGAGTCCCAGACAGACATTACTAATCCATCTCACAGCTGGGGGGCTGATCAGGGGGAACTAGCCGCTCCGCTGTCCAACAGTTAATTTTCCCGTCACTTCCGATTCCTCGACATGACAATTTCCCCGAACAATGGGTGGGAAGTAGCATCCATCGCAGTGAAAGATGGTCTCTCGCCTTCCCCCCGCCTCCCTTGCCATGGCCATGGAAATAAATGTTTATCACCCCCTCTCAGAGTGCCATTATTAATATCCAATGATTGGTCAGCTAGGTCCTACAACCGTCATGGGCAAGTCCACTGTAACAGAATGGCGCTGAGACTCATTCATTGATTTCAAAGATTAACAAACCATAAAACTCTATGAACAAGTACTACTTGTAAAAATGTACAAATAACATTTTACAAAAACAAGTGCAATGTTTGGTTACAGAATGATGATTTTTGCTGTTCATTATTTTACCAAACTTTGCATCTGCACTTCAAGTAAATGTGTTTTTGTATATTTTTTTTCTGTGTAAATTGTAAATTTGGCATACATTTTAAAGTGAAAAACCTCAGAATAGTTCAGTTTTCTTGGAATTGCCCCAATGTGACCCTCAGTGTGTGTGTGTGTGTCTGTGTGTACAGTCCTTCTATCCCAACCACTGTAA
Organism: Salmo trutta; assembly: GCF_901001165.1. Lineage (NCBI taxonomy): Eukaryota > Metazoa > Chordata > Actinopteri > Salmoniformes > Salmonidae > Salmo > Salmo trutta. Next base: position 36,878,984 of record NC_042960.1, on the reverse strand, counting down.
ATCCTCCTTGCCTCCTTTACCCAAGCACTGACCTTGTCTCCCACTAGCCGTTAGCGGACGGCTAACGCTCCATCTGATTCAGCAGCTGATTGGCTATGCTATCATTATGCTAATGTTTGTGTGTGTTTTCTCTACCTGGTCCTCCTCTCCTCCTCCTTCTTCGTCGTACTTCAGTATGTTGTCTCTGACATCGTCCTCCGGGTCGATGAGCAGCTGCTTGGCCTGACGTTCCTTATCCCTCCTCTTCATCCACATCACAAAGAACAACACCATCACTACGGAGAGGGGGGAGGGGAAAATAGGGAGGAGGAGGGGAGGGAGAGAGGGAGGACGAGGGGAGAGAGGAAGGGACAGAGGAAGGAGGGGGAGAGAGAGGAATAATTAGAACTTCACAACCATTTCATTTGAGCAGTGCACATTGCATCCAAGGGCACGTTTACACTACATTCCCTTATCACTAAAGAACACACACACAGGGAGAGAGAGAGAGAGAGAGAGTAGGTAAGGATGAAGGGAACAACATGTAGCTTCAGTTTTTATTCATCCATATTTCTCTGCCATGTTAAAGAGAGGAGGTTTTAAGCTTGAAAGGAGCTTGATCAGCAATTCCCTGCTTTGATCCACATATTCAGTGCATATTTCAGAAGATGGCTGGGTGTGAGGCTGGGTTTGTGATGGGTGCATTAAGGGTGAGGCAGGGGGCTAGGCTGGGGAGGTTGGGGTAGACTGGGCGAGGGGGTTAGAGGGGTGTCAAAGGACTGTAAAAGAGGGAAAGGGGGAGGGAGTTAGGAAGTACCAGTGACGTGTTCAATACGGAAGAGGTCCGATGAAGCGGATGCTAAGCCAAGGAGACTGTTTCGCTATGTTCCGGCATTCATCCGATAACGTTGAGGAGTTTACCACATCAGTCAATGGCTTCTTTAATAAGTGCATCGACGACGTCGTAACCATACGTACAAACCACAACCAGAAGCCATGGATTACAGGCAACATCCGCACTGAGCTAAAGGCTAGAGCTGCCGCATTCAAGGAGAGGGACAGTAATCTGGATGCTTCAAAGAAATCCCGCCACGACCTCCAACAAGCCATCAAACAGGCAAAGCGTCAATATAGGACAAAAATCAAATCCTACTACGCTGGGTCTGATGCACAATGAATGTGGCAGGGCTTGCAAAATTATCAAAGATTACAGGGCAAGCCTGGAGGCAAGCAACACTGAACCATGCATGAGCTGGATGCAGGGATTTCTCCTTAAAAGCAACATTTTTATGGAATGGTCTGCCTATCCATGTGAGAGACATAGACTTGGTCTCGACTAGTGATGCACCGATATGACATTTTTGGCCAATACCGATATCCAATATTTTCTTTGCCAAACAAAAACAACACCGATAACCGATATTTACAATTTTAGCAGCTTTTTAAGCATTCTAGTACAGTTAAATAGTTAACACACACACATGGACGCAGCGGTCTAAGGCACTGCATCTCAGTGCAAGAGGCGTCCCTACAGTCCCTGGTTTAAATCCAGGCTGTATCACATCCGGCCGTGATTGGGAGTCCCATAGTGCGGTGCACAATTTGCCCAGCGTCGTCCAGGCCGTCATTGTAAATAAGAATTTGTTCTGACTTGCCTAGTTAAATAAAGGTTACACACACCAAAAAGTTATTTTGTTGGCATTTACGGATGTCCCCATTACCAGTAAAACATAATGAAAACCTATTTCTTTCACCTATTTACTGTGCTGTTTCGTTGTTCATTTGTTCAGTCGTTTCTTTCTCAAACAGGATTTATATGGAACGCAGTTTGGGTCTTTGCGTGTCAAAAAAAGATACACGTCAAATAGTGTCAAATAACACAACATCTGTTTCAGTAGCTATAGTTAGCTAGCTAACTATATAGCTAGGTGTCATCATCTAAAATTACTCTAATTTATAAGACAGTTCTTATTTGATTAATGGTGGTCGGACCCATCTATGTGAAGCTAGCCACAATAAGGATTAGTCACAATAGTGAACTTTGCGGTTAGCATTCAAAATAAAAGTATGGCATAATTATACTATTTGTATTCATTTGCATTACTGTCAATGACATACTTATATTTTGAAAGCAAACCGCAAATTCCACTATTGTGCCTAATCCTTATTGTGGCTAGCTTCACAACACATTACTCGGTGCGGTCGAGCATCGCTAGCCAGATGAAGCTAGCTGGCTGCTTATAACGTTAACTTTGGGCAACAGGGTTAAGTTGCTGACTAGCTATTTATTTTCATGAACTGAAGTTAAATTTCAATAGGCGAACAACAAGTGGCAACCTAGCTAATTCTTACTCACAAGGATTCCTAAATCATTGGTAAGAATAATGAAAATGACTGCAGGTTCTACTGGTCAGTTTTCAGGCTGGTTGTATTGGTGCTAGCTAGGTACCAAGCTAAAGCTAGCTACCCCAGAAGTTGCGGTCGAACAAATGATGCTTTATTACCAACGCGGTATTGTAAACACATCGTTCGTGGCCGGTGTTTGCAGACTTTTTTGTATAGCTTTGACAGTGCTACTGTATCTTTTTTGATACGCAAAGACCCAAACGGCATTCCATAGTATTGTAACGACCCTGGGTTTATAAGCGCGGAAATCGACTCTGCCGGACGAGTATGCTTTTGCGGCTCAGTCGATAGCGCGCCGGACTTCAGGCTTGATGGTCGAGGGTTCGAGACCTGCTCCCTGCCTGCTGTTTCATTACACTGGTGTCAGAAGTGGGATCGGACCTTGCATCCACGACAGTGCGTGTGCTTGGCCGGTGAGCGCGTTCCTGTAAGACGTAGAGTCGCAAGCTAGCGCGAGGACGCGCTCTTTGAAAGGAGGGACCCTGGGTTAATAAGCGCAGAAATCGACTCTGCGGGATGAGCATGCCTTTGCGGCACAGTCGATAGCGCGCCGGACTATGGGCTTGAAGGTCGAGGGTTCGAAACCTGCTCCCTGCCTGCTGTTTCATTACAGTATGTATGTCGTGAAGTTAATAGCAGTGACGCAATTACTGTGTAACTCTGGTAGTGTGTACCGGTGCTCGACTGGTCGGAGAAAGCCAACATCTCCCACGACAGAGAATGGTTGATTGTCAAGGGCAATGAATTCCATTATCTTGGCTTTAATGTATTTCACCTTTGAGTTGTGTAGCTGAAATTTTGTTACTCTTTCAAATGACTGCTAGATCCACACAGCAGTCATTGTGGGCTAGTTTAGGAATGCTGTGTTGCACGTATAGCGCAACATTTTACGTGGCGTCATTACATCATGTACCTACGTTATATAGGTATGCACGTCAGCTTTGACATCGGTTTTGCACATCGGGCGTTAAACTAGACATCGGCCAATACCGATGTTGGCATTTTTAGCTAATATCGTCTGATTTCGATATGTTCACCGATATATCATCATCCCTAGTCTCGACCTTTAAGTCTTTACTGAAGTCTCATCTCTTCAGTAGGTCCTATATTTGAATGTAGTCTGGCCCAGGGGTGCGAAGGTGAACGGCAAGGCACTGGAGCGATGAACCACCTTTGCCGTCTCTGCATGGCTGGCTCCCCTCTCTCGACTGGGATTCTCTGCCTCTGACCCAATTACAGGGGTTGAGTCACTGGCGTACCATGCTGTCCCTAGGAGGGGTGTGTCACTTGAGTGGGTTGAGTCACAGACGTGATCTTCCTGTCTGGTTTTGCGCCCCCCTCGGGCTCGTGCGGTGGAGAAGATCGTTGTAGGCTATACTCAGCCTTGTCTCAGGGTAGTAAATTGGTGGTCTATTGATATCCCTCTAGTGGTGTGGTGGCTGTGCTTTGGCAAAGTGGGTGGCCCTGTCCGGGGGTATCGTCGGACGGGGCCACAGCGTCCCCTACCCACCCCTGTCTCAGCCTCCAGTATCTATGCTGCAATAGTCTGTGTGCCGGGGGGCTAGGGTCAGTCTGTTATATGTGGTGTAATTATTCTGTCTTATCTGGTGTCCTGTGTGAATTTAAGTATACTCCCTCTAATTCTCTCCCTCCCCTCCCATAGGACCTGAGCCCGAGGACATGCCTCAGTACTACCTGGCCTGATGACTCCTGCAATTCCCCAGTCCACCTGGTCGCGCTGCTGCTCCAGTTTCAACTGTTCTGCCTGCGGCTATGGAACCCTGACCTGTTCCCCAGACGTGCTACCTTGCCCTGGACCTGCTGTTTTCGACTCTCTCTCTCTACCGCACCTGCTAACTCAACCTTCTGAATGCTTGGCTATGAAAAGCCAACTGACATTTATTCCTGAGGTACTGACCTGTTGCACCCTCTACAACCACTGTGATTATTATTTGACCCTGATGGTCATCTATGAATGTTTGAACATCTTGAAGAACTATTTGGCCTTATTGGCCATGCACATTTATAATCTCTACCCGGCACAGCCAGAAGAGGACTGGCCACCCCTCAGAGCCTGGTTCCTCTCTAGGTTTCTTCCTAGTTTCCCACCTTTCCTTCTACATCTGCATTGTTTGCTGTTTGGGGTTTTGGGCTGGGTTTCTGTATAGCACTTCTTTTATAGACATCTGCTGATGTAAAAAGGGTTTTTAAATACATTTGATTGATGAGCACACCAGCTCTTCCGGATGACTGTGTGATTTCACTCTGCGTAGCCAATGTGAGTAAGACATTTAACCCCCTAAGGTAGATGTCCGCGCCCTCGCAGAAATCGAATTAACATAATAAAAAATCCCCCCCAAAATGTCAATTTAAGATAGACACTATATGTACAATATTACGTGGGCAGCCCTTCAGATTAGTGGAATCAGCCACACCCGTTGCGGACAGGTGTATAAAATCGAGCACACAGCCTGGCAATCTCCATAGACAAACATTGGCAGGAGAATGGCCTAACTGAAGAGCTCAGTGACTTTCAATGTGGCACCGTCATAGGATGCTACCTTTCCAAGTGTCGGCTTGAGTGGTGTAAAGCTTGTCGCCATTGGACGCTGAAGCAGTGGAAACGGCGGACGAATCTGGGTTTGGCTGATGCAAGGACAACGCTACCTGCCCGAATGCATAGTGCCAACTGTAAATCTTGGTGGAGGAGGAAAAATGGTTTGGGGCTGTTTTTCATGGTTTGGGCTAGACCCCTTAGTTCCAGAGAAGGGGAATCTTAATGCTACAGCATTCAATGACATTCATTCTGTCCTTCCAACTTTGTGGCAACAGTTTGGGGAAGGCCTTTTCCTGTTCCAGCATGACAATGCTTCCGTGCACAAAGTGAGGTCCATACAGAAATGGTTTGTTGAGATCGGTGTGGAAGAACTTGACTGGACAGAGCCCTGACCTCAACCCCATCAAACACCATTGGGATGAATTGGAATACCGACTGCGAGCCAGGCCTAATGGCCCAACATCAGTGCCCAACCTCACTAATGTTCTTGTGGCTGAATGGAAGCAAGTCCACGCAGCAATGTTCCAAGATCTAGTGGAAATGCTTCCCAGAAGAGTTGAGCTGTTATAGCAGAAAATGGGGGACCAACTCCATATTAATGCCTATGAATTTGGAATGAGATGTTCGACGAGCTGGTGTCCACATACTTTTGGTCATGTAGCGTATCTGTTCTTTGACATTGGATGTGTCTCAATCCAACGCATCCGCTTATATAACACTTCTGCACCTGCGGTGAAAGGTGACAGAGCTAGAGAGTGTTTGTCAGACCATGAGACATCCTGAAAATTGGTGTTCTCACACAATCGTCTGTAGCATCCGAATGGTTTGGCCTACAAACTATTATGACCTCTTTATGGAAAGATGACACGTGTTACAGCCGATTTGCAAATTTCTGTTTGTAGCATCCGAACAGTTTGGGCTACACACTAATATGACCCCTCTGTGAAAAGGCGAGACTCTCACAAACACATACATGTCAGGCCTCATAAGACTCGTCTGAAGGTTCCCCAGTACCAGTCAAAAAAGTTAATGGGAGTACTGTATATATGGAGACTATTTAGTTACCAAAATATGGGGTTAAATACATGTAAAAAAATGTGGGGTTAAATACATGTAAAAAAATGTATCTTATATCTCTCAGATATAGGATAGACACTTCAGAACAAACTTCCTTTAGATTTGTTTGGGGGGGGGGGAGGGGACTGTTGTTCCATGTAGTGAATCTGTTATTCAATGCGTTTGTATGGGCTAATAGCAGTAAGGCCAAATACAAATTTTCATAAAATAAGTTGTTTATATATATTTTTGATACTTCAAGTGGTCTTAAAATTCACAATCAAATAGCAAAATGATCCTTGGTATGAACTTCTTTTTAAAAAATCTGTAATTTAGTAGTAACCCCCCTCCACTAGTTTAGACAGGATTAAACAGGTTAACATTCTCAAGGCCGCAGGGCCAGATGGAATACCAGGATGTGTACTCAGAGCATGTGCTGACCAGCTGGCAAGTGTCTTCACTAACATTTTCAACCTATCCCTGATCCGGTCTGTAATACCAACTTGTTTCAAGCAGACCACCATAGTCCCCATGCCAAAGAACACCAAGGTAACCTGCCTAAATTAATACCATCCTGTAGCACTCACGTCTATAACCATGAAATGCTTTGAAAGGGTGGTCATGGCTCAACACCATCATTCAAGACACCCTGGACCCACTCCAATTCGCATACCACCCCAACATATCCACAGATGATGGAATCTCTATTGCACTCCATACTGCTCTCAAACACCTACACAAAGGGAATACCTATATAAGAATGCTGTTAATTTACTACAACTCTGATTCAACACCATAGTCCACTCCAAAATCATCACCAACCTCAGGACCCTGGGTCTGAATACCTCCCTCTGCAACTGAATCCTGCTCTTCCTGACGGGCCACCCTCAGGCAATGAGGATAGGTAACACATCCCCAACACTAACCATCAACACGGGGGCCCCTCAGGGGTGTGTGCTTAGTCCCTTCCTGTACTAACTGTTCAGCTATAACTGCGTGGGCGTGCACATCTCCAACACCATCATCAAGTTTGCTGACAACATGACGGTGGTAGAACTGATCACCGACGACGATGAGGCAGCCTACAGAGAGGTCAGAGACCTGGCAGGCACTGTGGTGCCAGGACAACTTCTCCCTCAACGTCAACAAGACAAAGGAGCTGATAGTGGACTACAAGAAATGAAGGGGTGAGCACGCCCCATCTACATTGTTGGGGCTGTAGAGGTGCGGGTCAAAGATTTGGCATGGGCCCTCAGATCCTCAAAAAGTTCTACAGCTGCACCATTGAGAGCATCTTGACTGGCTGCATCATCGCTAGGTACGGCAACTGCAAGGGACTTGACCGTAAGGCGCTACAGAGGGTAGTGAGTATGGCACAGTACATCACTGGGGCTTAGCTCCTTGCCATGGGCTCCTGAGTGGCGCAGCGGTCTAAGGCACTGCGTCTCAGTGCAAGAGGCATCACTAGAGTCCCTGTTTCGAACCCAGGCAGTATCACATCCGGCCGTGATTGGCCCAGGTTTGGCTGGGGTAGGCTGTCATTGTAAATAAGAATTTCTGCTAAATGTGTATCTGTTTTTGTATGTACATTGATTGTTTGAATTTTATGCTACACAAACATAAATAACATACATTTTTCTAAACTAATCCAATCAGATTTTTTGCACCCGTTACATAAATGGTTGTTTCCGTTTAAATTGCTTACTTAGTCTTCTTATAGTGTTCCAAACCCTGACATTAATTATGAATGCAGGTTGCGGGTGAATAACTATTCCAACTGTTCAGCTCGTGCTATATGGGGTGGGTCGAAGGCCTATCCCACCGCAGGGCTTCAAGCTCTGGCTCACCCCCCTTCCCTTACGGATGCACTGTTGGTAGGAAAACAAGTAGAGACCACCCACCAGGCAGTGGCTTTGGTAGACACTGAAGCCTTGGGGTGGTACGAATGAAATGGGGCATTGTCCCCAGACGAAGGGTCCCCCACAACACCTAAGGTCCCGGCGGTAATGGCCTGTCAGCGCTGTGGCACCTTGGGCGATGCGCCTAGGGGAGGGGTCTCCTCTGGGCCTCGATGGATGGGTACGGAGTTGATTCGGAAGAGCAGGAGGAAGCTTTTTTGATAAGGACACCCCGTTCCCGTACAAAGGACCGAAGACAGATTTTTTTTTTTTTAACAAAGTACATTTTTAACATGTTTTCCATGTCTTAAAATGTTTTACTTTTGTTTTAAATCATGTGTGCACATTTAATGGCTTTACAGATTGGATATTTGTTTTAAGTACTTTTGTCTTAGGTTGTTTTTATTGTTTCAATCAAGAACACATACTTTTAAACTAATAGATGTAACATTCAATGCTGTTTTGAATGCATATTATGCCGTTTTAAAGTGTACATACGATGATGTAAATATATGAGCTGTGCAAGTGAAATTGTGTTAATACAATTTTACCAAAAGAGAAACAAAACTATTCCAACTGTATCCTAACTATGGCTGGATTCCAATAGGATTTACAAATCACTTTGCAAGCCAGTAGAATGTGACTTGCAGGTAGGGTTGCAAAATTCCAGTTACATTCCTGTTTAATCAGCTTCTTGACATGCCACACCTATTTTTATTCAGGTTAGTTCATAGGAAGAGAGTGTAGATGTGGCATTTTTTTCCATTGTTGAAAGTTATGTGTAAGGTTCAATGCTAACGCAGACAAGGCATGCATTCAAGCTGGGTATTCTATCTGGAAGAATGCTATTGATAGTACCAAATTATTTGCTAGGCACGCATCAAACAAAGAGCATTTTAAATACACTGCACTGTGGAAAGAAACTAGTTTGATGTGCTATGGGAACATCGCTGTCAACACTAATTAATGATGGGTAACTGGCAAGAAATTGCATGTATTTGTCTATGACTATGGACATTATTGAGTTCCTTGTTTCAAACCAGCAACCACTGAGGGGGACATTGGATGCAATAGAGCCAAGAGGGGAGGGGGGCAGTGAACTTTTTGGAATATAGTCTCCGAAAAGACAAGGAACTTGTCAAGGTGTTTAGCACCATATCCCACAACGCTGCAACTCTTCTGAAAAGGTAGGAACAATCTAGCTGGTTAAATCTTGGTGGAATATCCAGTGGTGTCATTTCAGGAAAAACCTAAGCCATGCAATGGCAAAATGACTTCCTTAGCTAGCCTAGGTTTACAACAGCCTTGTTTAGTGTGTAGGGCACTGTCCACGACGCTGTTAAAGCACAGCGGAGATTTTGCTGTTTATTGTGGTATAGCCTGATATAAGCATAATTCCAATCCAAGAAACAAATGACACCCCTGGGTATAGCTACGTATCGATATGTTTCATCATAGAAATAGATACATTATATTATGGTTTTCGTGGTAGCCTATGCTCTTAGAATCTTTTTCCCCAAAATATTTTGTTGGCTGTCCCCATAGGATAATCTTTTTTGGTTGAAGGAAAAACCCTTTTGTGTTCCATGTAGAACCCTCTTTGGAAAGGGTCCTATATCGAACCCAAAAGGGTTCTACCTGGAACCAAAAATGGTTCTTCAAAGGGTTCTCCCATGGGGACAGCCGAAGAAGCCTTTTAGGTTCCAGAAAACCAATACACTGATATTTTTTTGGCATTCGTGGTTGTAAATGGAACTGTATGTATTGGAAATGTGTTTATCGTAGGCTGGCATTGCTTAATTGATTGCGTGGGTCGAATTTTATCCACAGAAGCATATTGCGCCATTTCACAAGGTGTTGCTGAACTCATGAGTGGCATGATTTTCCATGTTTGAAGACAGCTGTGTGTACTTGTCTAAAAGACAAGGCACATTGGCAAATGATATTGGCGTTATGGCTTTCCGATAATTATTTTTGGCCAACCGCGAGTGGAAGTGTCGTACCAGTTTAACTGTGCTATGGTAGAGGAACATTTTGACATCTACAAGGACCAAATGGCTTTGTAACTGTGGTGGTACTATATGTGACTTCAGGAAACTAGGCAGATGCCGTGTGTCACTACTTCAACGGAGAGCCATGTGTTTTTTTGGCAGAAATGCCTTCTGGAACATGTGAACTTCCATGTGCCTTAATAACAAACTTGTATGTAATTTGTAAATACGAATACAATTGTTAAATTATGAGCCTAGTTGGTTTATCCACGAAAAAGCGAGCAACCTTCCCGCTAACCATGATTGGCTCTTGTCTATAATATGAGCTGGTCAGTATGTGTAGTTAATCCTTTCTCATGCTGCTTTTTTGAAAGATAGCATGTAGTAGAGCTGCATAAGTCTACCTACATGTACATATTACCTCAATTACCTCAACTAATCTGTGCCCCCGCACATTGACTCTGTAGCGGTAGCCCTGTATACAGCCTCGTTACTGTTATTTTATTGTTGCTCTTTAATTATTTTTTTTTTTTTTACTTTCATTTATGTTAGTAAATACTTTCTTAACTCTTACTTTCTTAACACTTATTTTTCTTAAAACTGCATTGTTGGTTAAGGGCTTGTAAGTAAGCATTTCACTGTAAGGTCTAGACCTGTTGTATTCTGCGCATTTGACAAATAAAATTATATTTTGATTTGATTTGTTGCTCTCCACTTTCTGGAGGACCGAGTTTTGAAATGAATGGAATTAGAGTATGATAGCTAAGAAGATGGAGAAAATTCTGGCGTTTGATTAAAAATATGCAGACGGAGTTGAAAAGAAAACACTCAGAAGGCTGTTGAAAACACCTGTCTTCTGGATTACATCTTTAAACTAAGGACAACCATGGCATCCGTGACAGAGGGAGAAGCGTCCATCCTTGTATACGGGTAAGAGAGTCTAGCTAGCTACATTTTCAGATATTAAACATTTTTAATTTTGTCAGAAAGTTGATTTCATTTCAAGTTAAAGTGTACTATTAGCTAGCTAGCTAACGTTACTTGTATGATCTATGTAGTAATATTATTTGTATCTCAGAGCCATTTGCATTGCTAAATATAGCCTAATGTTAGCTAGCAAACATTGAACCTGGTTGGTTAGCTACCTGCAGATTCATGCAGGGTAGTAACGTTATGAGTTGGGATTATGGTTCATTGTTTAGCTAGCTAGCTACATGTCTAAACAAAAGACTCCGCTATGCAAGTAACTATTTCAATACCATGTTTATGAAGTCACAGACATAGCTGGTAAATTCACTCTGGCTATCAACTCCGATTTCAGAGCACTCCTGCTTGAGTGTGCCAGAGCACAGAATAACTGACAAATTTACGAATGGCCGGTGTCAGTAAACGTTGGGAAAAAAACGTAATTAAATTGTTGCCAGCAGCACAGTTGCAGTCACCAACGCTCTGGATAACATAAACAGCCTAACCAGCTCTGCTAGGGCGAGTAAAATGGTCAGAGTGAGCTCTTCTCTCATTTGTGTCTGGAAATAGCTAGCAAGCTAGCCAACGTTAGCCAGTTAGCTTGTGTGCTTGACTTCTGTTGTTAGGCCAGAGCGTCCAGTGTGCGCTCTGAACTCTCTGAGAGCGAAACGCTCTGAATTTACGAACGGACAATCTGACAACGCTCTGAGATAACGAACGCCCAGAGCACACTCTGGCACTCTCGATTAAATTTATGAACATACCCGTAGTATAAGCCAGCCTTTAGTCTTGACATTTTTGGTTGTTTAGTACACATGTGAATCCTTAACCTCTCTGGCGCATGTGGGACGAACTCGTCCCACCTACGTAACAGCCACTGAAATCCAGTGGCGCGATTTTTGAATCGTTAGAAATACTATTACTTCAATTTCTCAAACATATGACTATTTTACAGCTATTTAAAGACAAGAATCTCGTTAATCTAACCCCACTGTCCGATTTCAAAAAGGCTTTACAACGAAAGCAAAACATTAGATTATGTCAGCAGAGTGCCCAGCCAGAAAAAATCAGACACCCATTTTTCAAGCTAGCATATCATGTCACATAAACCCAAACCACAGCTAAATGCAGCACTAACCTTTTATGATCTTCATCAGATGACACACCTAGGACATTGTGTTATACAATACATGCATGTCTGTTCAATCAAGTTCATATTTATATCAAAAAACAGCTTTTTACATTAGCATGTGACGTTCAGAAAAAGCATAACCCCCGCAAACTTCCGGGAAATTTACTAACAGTTTGCTAAATTACTCACGATAAACGTTCACAAAAAGCATAACAATTATTTTAAGAATTATAGATACATTACTCCTCTATGCACTCGATATGTCCGATTTTAAAATAGCTTTTCGGATGAAGCACATTTTGCAATAATCTAAGTACATAGCCCGGCACCACAGGGCTAGCTATTTAGATACCCACCCAGGTCAGCCTCCACCAAAATCACATTTCCTATAAGAAAAATGTTCTTACCTTGCTTGTTCTTCGTCAGAATACACTGCCAGGACTTCTACTTCAATAACAAATGTTGGTTTGGTCCCAAATAATCCATCGTTATATCCAAACAGCGACGTTTTGTTCGTGAGTTCTAGACACTATCAGAATGCTTCATCACGGTGTCGCGCATGGCGCATTGGCTTGACAAAAATGTCTAAATATTCCATTACCGTACTTCGAAGCATGTCAACCGCTGTTTAAAACCAATTTTTATGCCATTTATCTCGTAGATAAGTGATAATATTCCGACCGGGAATATGCATTGAGCCTAAACAGCCGAATAAAATTTCTCCTCAGGAGCGAATCGTGCATGCGCCTCATTCAAAGGTCCTCTGAGCAGCCACTTACAAAAGGTGATAATGTGTTTCAGCCTGAGGCTCCCTCGTAAACCTTCAGGTTTTTCGCGGGTTCTGAGAGCCTATTGGAGCCCTGGGAATTGTCACGTTACAGCTAAGATCCTTACTTTTCAATAAAAAGATGCAAGACGCACGACTCCTTGTCAGACAGGGTACTTCCTGCTTGAAACCTTGTCAGGTTTTTGCCTGCCATAGGAGTTCTGTTATACTCACAGACACCATTCAAACAGTTTTAGAAAATTCTGAGTGTTTTCTATCCAAACCTGAACAATAATATGCATATTCTAGCTTCTGAGTTGGTGTAGGAGGCAGTTAAAAAAGGGCACATATTTTTTCCAAAATTCTCAATACTGCCCCCTATCCCAAACAGGTTTTAAAGAGATAGGTGGGGCTAAAGCTTAAAAGGATATGAGCGATGCTGAATGGGTGTAGACAAAGAAGAGCTCTCTAGTAGGTACCAAAACATTCAAGGGCGATTTTCTCAAAAGTGAGGTTACAAGTTTATCAACTTTCAAAGCAGAATTACTTTCCCATTGTTCCTCAACTGTAGTGTATGATATACCATTTTCTAGCTCTGTCGAGAAAGGTAGTGATGTTACGTTTGATGCTGGTGTTCCCGAGGCATGCGTCAACATTGCTAAGCAGTGTACTTTGAAGCAGTGTGCCGATGCCTGTATCCTTTTATTAGAAGCACATGATCAATGGCGTCCGAAGCTTCGTTTGGTCGAACAACCACCTAATTGGTTTGGTATAAGAAAAAAAGGCTACGCTGCGCACAAACTATGGGGTATGGGACGTCATCTATAATAATTTGGCTGCTCTAAATTATTTTGATCAGGAGGTGCCACTAGTGTACACTATGTTGATCAAAGCCTCGTAATGAACCTGTTTTTGACACAATTGGTTGGAAACTCTCGATGCTTCAGGAAGCTTCATTTCTCCATCACTAGAGAAAGGTACTATCTGAGGTATGTACTTTGGTACAATTATGTACCTACAGTATAACTAAAAGTACAAAGGAGGTCAGGGTACCACCCCAGTGACAAGCGGTTGTACCCCTTTAGGAACAAATCCAAACATTTATTTATGAGATTGTACTGGAGCTATAAAAAGACCCTGCTAGGAGAATGGGTGAGATAAGGCAGGGGATATGGCTGTGTGCTGTTAGTGTTGGTGTGTGCAAGTCTGCTTGAGTGTGTGGATAAGCCTGTCCTAGCCTGTATAACCAGACTCACCTAGCAGTATGATGATACAGATGAGGATAGCGATGATGGCTCCAGTGCCCAGCCCTGCTGCGATGATGCGTTCCATGTCCACACAGTCTCCATGGTGATCACACTGACACACCTTGACCTGCAGGAAGGATGTATTGGACATGGGCAGGTTGCCTGAGTCTGTGATGATGATAGGAACCTCGTAGATACCGCTCTCCAGAAAACCTATCCGCAGCCTGATCTGAGCATATTCACCTGGGATAGGGACACACAGAGAGAGGGGGAGGAAAAGAGAGAGGGAGGAAGAGAGAGAGAGAGAGGCGGGGAGGAAAAGAGAGTTTGTGGGGAGTTACAGATGGAGGTAGAGAGTTTTAGAGACAAAAGACAGGAAATAAGAGAGCGGGCAAGGGAGAGTAATAGAGGGAAGGATAAAGAAAGAAAGAGAGTGAGATGAAGAATGTTCAACAAGTTATTTTGTCATGCCAATAAAACATTTTTTGAATTCAATTCAGTTGAGAAAAAGAAATGGAGCGAAAGAGGGGAAAAAGCAGACACACTAACCATTGAGGCGTGTGAGAGTCCAGTTCCTGCGTGCATCTGCCGGCCGCTTGGCCAGTTCGAAGGCGAAGGGGCCGGCGCTAGGGGTCAGATCGGGGTCACTAGCAGTGATGTTGATGGTGTTGGGCTCAGGCTTCTCACACATCTCCACCTCCGGAGGGAAGACATGAGGAGCATTGTCATTTATGTCCAACAGGTACATCTGTAATGTACCTGTACCACTGGCTGGGGGGATGCCTGAGAGAGGGAGGATAAAGGGATGGAGGAAAGAGAGATGGAGAGACTAGTGAGATAAGCAAAGTGAAGAAAAAGGCACCTTACATAGGCAGGAATAATAAAACAATTACAAAACTGTACTGAACTATATGTTAAAAGGAGCACATTACAGCACTCAACACAAACAGGATTCATGCTGTCATACATAATATTATGTCACACCCCAAACCATATTGCAACACTCAAATTTCTTAAAAAAACACTCCGTCAACAGCTACATATGACTTCAGTGAAACTAACCTCCTAAATAAGAGATGAGAGGAATGTATGATCAAACACATCAGGAGGGTGAGTAAGAGAATGAGGGAGAGGGATATCAGTATGTTAGGGAGGCTGCCTGAGGCACGTGTGTGTGTGTGTGTGTGTGTGTGTGTGTGTGTGTGTGTGTGTGTGTGTGTGTGTGTGTGTGTGTGTGTGTGTGTGTGTGTGTGTGTGTGTGTGTGTGTGTGTGTGTGTGTGTGTGTATTTGCCAAAAGCACAATGAAGAGCTCAGTCAGAATTGAGCTGAGACACAGCATGGGCTTTCTGTGTGTGAGTGGTGTTTTTAGATAATGTGTATGTGAACACTAGCTTGTGTGCTCATGTGTATACATATAATTTTTTGTAGTAGTACTACCATTGTCATCTGATATTTTCCTTTCTTTTTTGGGGGGGAGCAACAAAATATTTATCTTATCGTGCCAAGAAAGTGAGTAAAACTAAATGGATTGTAATTTAATTGAATTCATGTGAATAGTGAGATTTAGCTCTAAGTGCTTCTCTGCATGAGTACCACATCCCCCACATAGCTATCCAAAATCAGTACAGGTCCGCCCGCACTCTCACCATTGTCAGTGGCCATGAAGGTGATGTTGTAGAGGTTATTCTTCACATATGGAGACTCTCTGTCCAGCACAGCGATGGTGGAGATCCGCCCGTTTACAGGGTCTATCTTCAGCCAATTAGCAGGGTCGAACACCTTGGCGTACCTTAAAATCAACCAATGAGATGACAGTACACAATTTACCCTTTGCTAAGCCCCGCCCCCCTTGGTTACTGTTGTAACCTCAGACTACATTTTCCCAGGAAGCCCATTTCACCACTCAAACCACTGGTGAAATCCCCTCACAATGATCTCAAACTGTGTTTTTAATATACAAGGAAATTAATCAGGAGTTTGAAAAGACCGGCTGAAATTTCAACCTGTTTTGGCGGGATGGAGATTTGGCTTTCCATGGCAACATCACCATGCGGTAAATTAGTTAATAGACCAATAAGAGAGTTCCAAATCACTCTGCCAAAACCAGCTAATTTTCCCCTTTCCACTCATACCACTCCCAGAGAGTCCAAACAACATTTTGCTTGAGAATTTTTATTTTCTTTTTTTTACCATTTTAATTGAAAACAAATCACAGTAAGGTACTCAATTGGTGCCTAGAAATTATTAGATATTACAATAAAACGGGTGTATTGAACCTTTAAGTGGCTAGCTAGCAATGTTAGGTGGTCAATGAGACAGAGCTAGCAAACAATGTCATTTCAGGAATCACAGTAGCAAGTTCCTCTGGTGCACTGTTCAGTTATTTATCCATTTAAACAATTACTTTTTTAAAGAAAATCTCTCCGTTTTATGCCATTGCCCTCACCAGTTTACATGCATTTGAAACGTGAGCTTATTCGAGGTGTCAGACTTGACGACCGTTCCTATCCATTGGAGCGGTGCGAATGGATAGGAACTTTGTAGCGGGTCAATTACAACACGAAGTAATGCGACACTGTGTAATGCATTTGAAACATACACATTCAACACATAAAAAAACATAATGCTGCGGCAGGTAGACTAGTGGTTAGAGCGTTGGGCCTGTAACCGGAAGGTTGCTAGATCAAATCCCCGAGCTGACAAGGTAAAAATCTGTTGTTCTGCCCCTGAACAAGGCTGTTAACCCACTACTCCTAGGCTGCTGTTGTTGTAAATAAGAATTTGTTCTTAACAGACTTGCCTAGTTAAATGAAGGTTAAATAAAAAAATAATATATAAATATATTAGCTAACATGCACAATGCTGATCTCTCTCTCATCTACTTACCGTATGTTCTGTTGCATGTATCTGTCAGGGTCCTGTGCTGTAAAGGTAGTGAGTAGCGAGCCACCCTGGAGCCCCTCCTCTAGTTTGATGACTTTGGGGTTGGGGGAGAACTCTGGGCTCTCATTGACGTCTGTGATGCGTACAGACACGGTGGCGGTGGACTGACGGGACAGGTGGATACCACGGGCCAGGGAAACCTCATTCTCAGCCAGTACCGTCAGCACGAAAGAACGACTCAGTTCATAGTCTATAGGCTGGAGAGATACACACATACCAGTTAGCCACGCAGTTTACACTTCAATTTGTTTGTAAATCTTACATACCAGAGCTCTCGCTTTGAAAACAGCCGTAATGTACAGCGCCTTCAGAAAGTATTCAAACCCCTTGACTTTTTCCACGTTTTGTTGTGTTATAGCCTAAATTAAACATTTATTAAATTGCGATTTGACACAATACTCCATAACGTCAAAGCAGAATTTTTTTTAGAAAATTAGAAAAAGTTTTTAGAAATGTTTACAAATGAATTAAAAATGAAAATCTGAAATGTCTTGAGTCAAGTATTCAACCCCTTTGTTATGGAAAGCCGAAATAAGTTCAGGAGTAAAAATGCTCTGAACAAGTCACATAGGTTGCATGGACTCACTTGAGCATGGTGAAGTTATTCACTACACTTTGGATGGTGTATCAGTCCACCCAGTCACTATAAAGACACAGGCATCCTTCCTAACTCAGCTGCCGGAGAGGAAGGAAACCGCTAACGTATTTCACCATGAAGGAAACCGCAAAGAGATTTCACCATGATTTCACCAAAACAATGTGGCAAAGAAAGGAACTTTATTTCCTGAATACAAAGCCTTATGTTTGGGGCAAATCTAATGCAACACATTACTGAGTAACACTCTTCATATTTTTAAGCGTGGTGGTGGCTGCATGATGTTATGGGTATGCTTGTCATCGGCAAGGACTAGGGAGTTTTTTTATGACTAAAAAGACATGGAATAGAGCTAAGCACAGGCAAAATCCTAGAGGAAAACCTGCTTCAGTCTGCTTGCCAACAGACACTGGGAGACAAATTCACCTTTCAGCAGGACAATAACCTAAAATACAAGGCCTAATATACAGTACACTGGAGTTGCTTACCAAGATGACATTAAATGTTCCTGAGTGGCCTAGTTACAGTTTTGACTTAAATCAGCTTTAAAATATATGGCAAGACTTGAAAATGGCTGTCTAGCAATGATCAACAACCAATTTGACAGAGCTTGAAGAATTTTTCAAAGATTAATGTGCAAACATTGTATAATCCAGGTTTGCAAAGCTCTTAGAGACTTACCCAGAAAGACTCACAGCTGTAATCACTGCCAAATATGATTCTAACACATATTTACCCAGGGATGTGAATACTTATGTAAATTAGATATTTCTGTATTTAATTTTGAATACATTTGCAAAAATGTCTAAAAACATGTTTTCACTTCGTGTGTAGATGGGTAAGAAAAAAAATCTATTTAATCAATTTTGCATTCAGGCTGTAACACAACAAAATGTAGAATAAGTCAATGGGTATGAATAATTTCTGAAGGTACTCCGTCTGTGCTGTATCTCTGTCTCTTTGTCTGCATGTATATACAGGTATGTGGTGTAAAAGTTAATTTTCCATTCATAAAAAATACATTGGAAATATTACTCATCAGAGCTGTGTAAATCCATACCTTAAGCACAGTGACCAGTCCCTCATTGGTGGTGAGGTCAGTGGGGATGGAGAAGCGTCCAGTGGGGTCTCCAGCTGTGATCCTGTACACAGTGCTCCACTGTGCACTGTGGGGCTGGTCCTTATCTGTTACTGTCAGATTAGCTACGATCACATTCACACGGTTCTCCTGCACCTCTCCATAGAACTACAGAGGGAGGGGAAGTAAGAGAGAGAGAGGCGGGAGTGAAAGATGAAAATATTGCTCAATAATATGAGAAAGATAGTCTCTATTGATAAAACATTTGGTTCATTTGAAAAAAATATCATTCTATGTTTTTTTTCTGTGTTTGAGAGAACATGTGTGTGTCTGTTTGTACGCGTTCGTGCATTGTATGTCTGTATGCATCTGTGTGTGCACATTCGTGTGTGTGTATATCTGTCTATCTGTCAGTATGTCTGTTTGTCTGTCTATGACGTACTTTGTCAGCGGTGAACTCTGGGGGGTTATCATTGACGTCAGTGATCCTGATGATAGCCGTAGCTGTGTTAGACAGGCCATAGGTTGGGTTCCCCTCCATGTCAGTAGCCTGGATGATTAACGTGTACTGAGGAACTTTCTGGATGAAGGAAGACAACAGGGTACAGGTCCATGTTACAGAGTATAATATAGACAGTCTATATTGTGAACGCGCAATCATAAAAACATTGATACACATTGATAGACAGCACACACACGCACACACACCTCTCTGTCTAGCCCTGCAGCCACAGTGATGATTCCTCCTGTCTTATTGTTGATGGTGAACATGTTGGAGGAGGGGCTTTCAGGGTTCTGAGATATAATCTTGTATCGGAGCATCCCGTTGGCTGTTTTGGGGTCATCCTTGTCCAGTGACGTAACTGTCATCACAAAGGACCCTGGGAACGTAAACCAAACAAGTCAATTAAAACCTCTCACACAATGGAATACGTGCATGCGTGCGTGTGCGCTGTTACCTGGTTTGGATCCCTCTGGTACTGATCCGTTGTAGATGGTGTGTGTAAACTCTGGTCTGTTGTCATTCATGTCTATGACGTTGATGACGATGTCTATGGGGTTCTCTATCTGGTTCCCATTCAGGTCCACAGCATGGGCTCGCAGCTACACGGATGCATACAGTAGTACAGGTTAAACGCATGGTAGGGACATGGGCTGTCAACTATAGACACACAAATACAGGTTCATGGTTAGGCACACTTATGGGAATAGTATGGGCTCGCAGTTCCAGAGACTAATACGGGGTTAGGGCATGGTTGTCTTAACCTGGTTAAACCAGACTGTTAGCATAGCGTTCAGTCTGAATTCACCAGGCCATGGCTGTTCTCTTTCTATCACATTTGTTTCCAATTTGATAACTCATAACTTTCCCTCTTCTCTTGTTTGCTCTCTCACATGGATCAGAAAGGATTCCATATGTGTAAGCAATATGGTAATATCTCCTCATTGACCTTGGATAGGATTGGTATAGTTTTCAGCATTTTGCTTACACTTCAAAGGGCAATCCACCAAGGGCAGAGAGAGGGGAAGGGTGTAATTTATCGGGATTGGAACGCGGCTATTGACTCTGAGGCTTGTGTACACTTGGCCTCTCAAGGTTGGATCTAAAGATCCTTAAGTGTTTCTCTCCTAGGGCCTCTCCCCTACTGCTCTCTAACAGAAAGCACTACAGGGATGAAAGCTGAGTACGCTCCCCTGTATGCTGTACCCTGTCTTCAAAAAAGCCATGGTAGAGAGGCCTACCACTAGGCAGGGAGTAGTAGCTGCCATAACATACAGCTGTTACAGTACCTACTCCTATACCCTGTCTCATAGCTGCAATACTGGCTGTGCAGCTCCCTATACCAGTACTGCCACGACAACACCTAATTAATATTCATGACAGAGCTTCAGTGACTCTGACAACTACATCACTCTATGAATATTCATGAGATGGCCCCATCCTTCATGCAAATGCTCTGCTGCAGATCATAGTTGCTTGTGTGTCTGCATTGAGTGTGTTCTCAAGATCAAAGTTTCCTGTCCAACTTACTCTGTATGGCGTTTTACTACATTTCACATAGACCGATAAAGAATGTTGGCCACCAAGCCACTCATTATGGAGTAATTGACAGGAATGTGGATGCTAATTCTACTCATTCTAATTCTATGAGCTGAACACTTACATGGAAGTTGGAGATGTGTTCCCGGTCGAGGGGTTTGGTCACAGAGAGCTGACCAGAGATGGGGTTGATGATGAAGATCCCGGTCGGAGACTGGTCAGCACCGGGTCCAGTCACACTGTAACGCAGGAGACTGTTCTTATCGCGGTCCGACCGGATCTAACAGGAGGGAGAGAGAGAGTTACAGATGGAGAGAGACAGAGGTAGAATGAGAGATATTCCCAGTTTAGATACAGTACATTTACAACCACACTTATATTTAAAACATCTCTAGCTCCCCTCAACACCATACATAGGCTGTATAGTACAGACAGAAAACAGCAGATGCATCATAAACCTTAATAAAACATGTATAAATCACCATCACACTCCCATTAACCCCCTGCCTCACCCTTATGCCGCTGATTACAATATAAATATCATATCAGCAGATGGTGTTAGGAGGAAATAGTGAGCTTTACATACACTGGAACCGCACACATACAGTACGTACTGTACATATACACAAAAATTGTACACACAAACACACACTATAAAACCCTGTGAGCTAGTGGGGAAATGTGTCAAATGTGTCCTTTGAACTGTGTGTGTTGTATGTGTACTGTGTGTGTGTGTGTGTGTGTGTGTGTGTGTCTCTGTGTTCCAAATCAAACTGTATTTGTCACATGCGCCGAATACAACAAGTGTAGACTTTACCGTGAAATGCTTACTTACAACCCGTTTGTGTGTGTCTCTGTGTATGTCTCCCCTACCCTGACTAGCTCCTCGGGGAACTGTCCTCGTGAGTTCTCAGGGACGTTGATGGGGGGAATGACCCAGTCCCTCTTCACCCGCCTCAGAGATCCATCGTCCCCACCGACCAAGCTGTGCCATGGAAACACGATCTCTCGCACCTGCTGAGTCACAGCTTCAGAGCTGGAGTTCACCTGCAGAGATGAGACAACAAAGGTTACACACAGGTTGTGCAACGCCCCCCCCCCACACACACAGAGGCAGAGACATGCAGATTACTCAGACCCACACACCAACACACACAAAAACACTATGACAAACACTATGATTTAGTGTATTCATGGCCTCGTTCCACAGAGCTGGATTAATGACATCATTACTGAGGACCTGACCAATGATCAGACTGGCTGGCTGGCTGTGTATGTAACCTGTGTGTGTGTCCTCATATATATTTGCCGCCTAGGAATGCAGGTCTGTTTCCTCCACACTCTAATCTGAATCTGAATACAACCCTTCAGCCATCTCATCCTCTCTCTGCATCCCTCCACCTCATCTCTATCCCTATAGTTTCATCCTTTCTTTCACTTCATTCTCTCCATCTCTCCCCTATATACCCTCATCCAACAGCCTTCTGCTGCGTCATAACTCTTTCTCCCGCTTGCCTCTCCAAAGCCTCCCTCTCCTTCCTTCCTCCCTTTTCTCAGAGTATTCTGATCCATCCGTCTGCTGAGCGAGCTAGCTGACTAATAGCTGCCTAACACTCCACCTGTTCAATTCCATAGCTTTTATTCACAAGTTTGGTATTGGTGGTATTTTAACAGCTTTTTCTTTCCTCACACTGTTTTCCCTGCTCCCACAGAATGCCGAGAGACATTAATGGACACACTAAGCATATGGCACTGCACTATTTCTGGGAAAATGTTTACTGGGGAATGTCTCCTCATATATAGAGGACCTCCTTATTGCTCTAATTAACACACAGCAGGCAGTAGCACCACAAAGCAACTTGTCCTAGGGTTAAAGAACAAACAAAGTAACACGGAAAGTTTTAAATCATCACTGAAAGTGTTGAATCTGCGGACCCATATAGACGCCAAAAGAGTGTTAAATTAACACACTGCTTAGTGTAAAGCCTTATTCAAATATTTCCCAGAGTGCCTTGGCTTTCAAGTACATTGTAGAATTACCACCCATGACTCTATTTGTTAGTGACAGAGACATGGTAGCTGCATTCATCCATTTTCAGTCCTGTGGCCTTCACCAAGTGAGATCCTAAGTGAAAATGTTACCATTAAAAATAATACATATTTAACACAACATGTATTTCATAAGGCCTTCTTTTGAGGGCTTAGTTTTACACTAATACAGGGTCCTGAAACTTGAGTTTTTGCACCCGTTACTGAAATGTTTGTTCCAGTTTAGATGCTTTAGGTAGTCTTGTACCTTAGTCTTTCCGACCCTGGTAATCATTCTGAATACAGGATGTGGGTGATAAAATGTTGGACATCCCAACACTGGCTGGTTTCCAATAAGAATTACACATCACCTTGAAAGCAGAAAATGGAACAACAATGTCCCTGTCACTAACAACTTGAGTCATGGGTGTAAACTCAATTAGAATAAGACTTTACACTAAGCAGTGTGTTAATTTAACACTTGGGGTGTCTATATGGGTCCACAGACTCACAAAACTTTCAGTGTTGATTTAACACTCAGTGTTAAATTTGTTTGTTTTTTAAAACTGGAGAACTTGCTGTGCAGATGCTGTCTGCATTCGAAATTCTACCCTGTTCCCTACATAGTGCACTACTATTGATCAGGGACCTGGTGAAAAATAGCACACTATATAGGAAATAGGGTAACATTTGGGATGCACCCTGTACTGTAGCGAGCCTCGTCTTCTTTCTGTGGTTATCAGCACTTTACTGGCCATCAAAGACTAACAGAGTAGGTATATACCCCCGATAACATTATACTTCATCATCATGTTTCCATTGTGTTGTTTCTACACACTTAGGGCCAGGTGTTTTTACAGAATGCATGGGTTGTGTTTTCATTTCCCGCATGGGCCACATATGTGTAGTGTAAAAGTATGTTGCTTTGGATAAAGTCGTCTGTTAAATGAAAAAAAAATGGTATTATATCCCATACCTGTTTGATGAGTTTGTGTTCTGTCGTGTCTCGCTTTCCGTCGTTCCGGAGGAGGAGGTAAACATGTGTCTTCCAATCCTCCTTGGTCTCCAGATCCTTCGCTCGCACCACCAAGGCGCTCTTCCTGTCGGCAAGACGGAAGGCATGCCGGGCGTACACCGTGCCATCCTCATCCAGCCTGAAGTCCCCCACGTCACCCACCTCCAACAGCACCCTGTCGCCCAGGCCACAGTCTGTGAAACTCACTGCAGGGAGAGAGAGTGAGAGAGATGTCAGCAAGATATGAAAACAGAGGAAGACAACATACAGTACCAGTCACAAGTTTGGACACACCTACTCATTCAAGGGTGTTTGTTAATGTTTTACTATTTTCTACAGTGTAGAATAATAGTGGAGTCATCAAAACCATGAAATAACACATATGGAATCATGTAGTAAGCAAAAAAGTGTTAAACAAATGAAATATATTTGATATTTTAGACTTCAAAGTAGCCACTCTTTGCCTTAATGACAGCTTTGCACACTCTTGGCCTTCTCTCAACCAGCTTCAACTGGAATGCTTTTCCAACAGTCTTGAATTAGTTCCCACATATGCTGAGCACTTGTTGGCTGCTTTTCCTTCATTCTACAGTCCAACTCATCCCAAACCGTTCTCAATTGGGTTGAGGTCAGGTGATTGTGGAGGCCAGGTCATCTAAAGCAGCACTCAATCGCTCTCCTTCTTGGTCAAATTGACCTTACACAGCCTGGAGGTGTGTTTTGGATCATTGTCCTGTTGAAAAACAAATGATAGTCCCAATAAGCGCAAACCAGATGGGATAGTGTATCGCTGCAGAATGCTGTGGTAGCCATGCTGGTTAAGTGTGCCTTGAATTGTAAATAAATCACAGACAGTGTCACCAGCAAAGCACCATCACACCTCCTCCTCCATGCTTCACGGTGGGAAACACATATATGGAGGTCATCCATTCACCTAGTCTGTGTCTCACAACGACATGATGGTTGGAGCCAAAAATCACAAATTTGGACCAATTTGACCAAAGGACATATTTCCACCGGTCTAATGTCCATTGCTCATGTTTTTTGGCCCAAGCAAGTCTCGTCTTCTTATTGGTGTCCTTTAGTAGTGGTGTCTTTGCAGCAATTCAACCATGAAGGCCTGATTCACGCAATCTCAACAGTTGATGTTGTGATGTGACTGTTGAACTCTGTGAAGCATTTATTTGGGCTGCAATCTGAGGTGCAGATAACTCTAATGAACTTATTCTCTGCAGCAGAGGTAACTCTGGATCTTCCTTTCCTGTGGTGGTCCTCATGAGAGACAGCTTCATTATAACGTTTGAAAGTTTTTGTGACTGCATTTGTAGAAACGTTCAAAGTTCTTGAAATTTCCCGGATTTGGCTGACCTTCATGTCTTAAAGTAATGATGGACTGTCGTTTCTCCTTGCTTATTTGAGCTGTTCTTGCCATAATATGGACTTGGTCTTTTACCAAATAGGGCTATCTTCTGTATACCACCCCTACCTTGTAACATAACTGTTTGGCTCAAACGCATTAAGAAGGAAAGCCATTCCACAAATTAACTTTTAACAAGGCACACATGTTAATTGAAATGCATTCCAGGTGACTACCTCATAAAGCTGGTTGAGAAAATGCCAAGCGTGTGCAAAGCTGTCATCAAGGCAAAGGGTGGCTACTTTGAAGAATCTCAAATATAGAATATATTTTGAAATTATAACACTTTTTTGGTTACTACATGATCCAATGTTTGTTATTTCATAGTTTTGATGCCCTCACTATTATTCTACAATGTAGAAAATAGTAAAAATAAAGAAAAACCCTTGAATGAGTAGGTGTATCCAAACTTTTGACTTGTACTGTATATATGTATATATATATATATATATATATATATGTTACTGTGCGACTAAAATAATCTTGGTCAACCAACAACCTAAAGACCAAACAATCGACCAGTCAACTAATTGGGGTCAGCCCTAAAATGTAGTAATGACCAAATCGGCTTATTTCATTAAATGGACAATTCTGTGAACTGTCTTTTGCAAGTTTTCAATTGACACAATACCTGTTAGCCAAGGTGTCAGCTAGAGATGACGTGCAAGAGCTTGCAGGGAGTTGTAGTTTTACATGATATCTACTTTGATGCTAATCAGCATTTTTGAATCTGAGAGTATTGATAAAACTCACCTTGTCCAGAGAGATTTACATGTTTATCAAAACGTCACGCCAGGGTAAGCCTACACGAAACACAACCTTTATTTTAAGTGTTTCTAAAATCCCCTATTGGAAAAATGAATGGTGGAAATACGATTGGAACCATTTGCCTGTTTGACCGCTAGGTTTTATGGGTAATATGACACCTCCACTGTGGGCTCTATTGATAACTAAAATAGCAGTGCAGATGGACCTCTTTTGCTAAGTGCAGAGATGTATTCTAGGTAATGCGTGGTTATGGAACTGCTATAGACTTTGTGGTGCAGCAGAACGATAAGTGCACTTCAAAACCCAGGTGGGGTAATACTTCAGCTACACAACGTACCACTAACTTGAAAACCTCCATACCATTTCATTACTTTATTTATAATTGTTTGGGATGGTTTGAGACCATCTGGGACCATCACGTGAAATCCTGACAACTGGTAAAACAAATGTCTTGAGAAACTCTTACAAACATCCTAACATGGTCCTCATCTTTACGGAAAAAAACATGAATTTCACGTGATCATGTTTTCACATAGGAAATGTCACAAGTGAAGTGTTCCAAAAATACATTTTAACGTGAAATATTTAATGTCACGTGAAGTGTTCCAGAAAATAAAAAAAATTAACGTGAAATGTCACATGAAGTGTTCCATGTGATTTTCCACATCAAATCGACGATAGATTTATTGGCAAGAATACATTTTTGCATTGGTTATTTGTTACCATGATTATACAGTATATCCCCACACTTTAAAAAATAATAGAATGGTCACGGTACAATGTTTTTCTTTGGTTTACAAAAGAAACGGTACCTTTTAGGGTACATGTCTGGATAATCTAGTATAATGGTAAATTTTTTCTACACAATATATTCAATATAAGGTACAATCATTACTGCACTTTGAAATGTAGGTGGTGGCAATGTGCTCGGGCTTATTAGCATATTTGGGGGCATAGTGTAAAATATGTTGTATTTGTGCCAACCGTCTGAAAATGTTCTATGAGTTTAAGTGGTTTATCGTTATGTTGTCGAAAGTTGAGCATATCTTTTGACACGGTCAATTCTGCAATGGTTGTATGAACTTGTGACAATCAAGCGATGCATTGTTAAGAGCTTACTGGGCATTTTACAGTAGCTTAATGGAAGCTGGTTCACAGAAAGATAATGTCACATTTTCAACAACTTATTGTCAATTAGCTACAAGTTATTGTATATGTCACAGTAAATTACTTTAGCTCATGCCATACTCACTGAACTCATGGTGTGGCAGTGAAGTGAGTATTACATTATCATGACAAGCTATATACTAAATATTATATGGCTCTTTGGTATCCCATGCAATTATGTCAGCCTTTATCAGGGCTGGAGAACTGACAGTGTACAATCTTAATAAACAGAATACAACAGAGCACATTAACTGGATGACAGAGCTAGCTGAAAGCCACACCTCCAATATTCAGTTAGACTGCCACTGCTAGCTGACAATTAAAAGTAATGTCAGCCAGTAAGTTCCTGTGCATTTTCCAGTAACTTACTGAATAATGTTTCCAGTTAAGAAAATACAAATTGCAGTTAACTTACTGGAAAATACAGAATTACATTTTTACAGTGGAGCTCATTAGTGACACATATGCTTACAAAGTTTGCAGAACAGACAGTGTCAAAGGAAGTGCTTAACTTGCATCAGAATAACCATCAAACACGTAAACCCTTAACTGATACAACACTTTGACTGACGGTTGGTGCAAAAACGCATTTGGCCATGTCCCCAAATATGCTAATGAGCCCCACCAGTACATTACCCCCCACCTATCAATGATGACTGTGCCTTTTACCTACAAGGTACCGAACTGTACCATGTGAGTACCCCAGGGAACAACACTGTACCCTAACCATACCCTTATTGAATTTTTTGGTATTTTAATACTTGTTCCAAGCAAAAAGTATGAACCTAATGGCACTGCAGTAACACTGATGCACTCAACCAAGCAGTTGCAAGTTCAAATCCCTGAAGCGTTTATATATACTCTGTCAAAGTGTCCTTGGGCACTGGTAGATTCACATTGATGTAAAGTTGGTGGTGATTTTACATAATTCTGGGCAGCATTTAGTGACGTGCATGAATGTAATTTTGCCAATATGTCTGTAGCCTTATCTCCTTTAGGCTCACAGAACTTGTGGTGTTGCAGAACATGTCGCAAGACCTTTCAGGTTGGTAGCGACCAAGAGGTTTCAAGTTCAAATCCCAGTTAAGGCTGAGTCCCAAGTGTGGTCAAGGTACTAAATAATATTAAACACATTTTTTTACACTAAATGAAAGCAGCATACAGTCTTTTAACAGAAATTACACCTTGTTGTATATATTTTAGGCAAAGTGCAAAAATATATTCTTGGCAATATACAGGTATGTATAGCCAATCTCCATTATGTCCATAGTCCTGGTGGTGGAGCAGGAACATCAGGTACTTAGCAACCAAAAGGTTGTGAGTTTGGGTCCCAGATAATCCAGGGGACCGTGACAAAATGTTCTAAAAATGTTCTTGGGGACATCCCTGAAACAATATGGGAACCAGACAAAACCTGCAAGGGACAATGAATTTATAAATCAATAATATGCCACAAAGTAAAATATTCTCAATGACAACTTGGTTTAAAAATGTTTTCACCATTATAGTTTCATGGTATCACATTTTGAATTTCTGCAACCCCATGTTGTCACATTTACTTGAAACCAGCAGCATACTGTAACACCCTATGTCCCACTGCTGGTTTGCTGCTATGGCTAAGCAGGGTTGATCCTGGTCAGTCCCTGGATGGGAGACCAGATGGTGTTGGAGGGCCAGTAGGAGGCACTCTTTCCTCTGGTTTAAAAAAATACCCCAAGTGTAGTGACTGTGGACATTGCCCTGTGTAGGTTGCTGTTTTTCAGAAAGTATGTTAAATGGGTGTCCTGACTCTCTGTGGTCACCAAAAGATCCCATGGCACTTACCGTAAGAGTAGATGTGTTAACCCCGGTGTCCTGGCTAAATTCCCAATCTGGCCCTCATACAATCATGGCCACCTAATCATCACCAGCTTCCAATTGACTCATTCCTCTCCTCTGTAACTATTGCCCAGGTCATTGCTGTAAATGAGAATGTCTTCTCAGTCAATTTAACTGGTAAAATAAAAAGATATTATAAAATCATGTGATCATGTGGTTTTTCCATAAGCTGTGCCAGGCTTGACCAGACAAAAATAATTATGTTTAAAATACGCACACACGCGCACCAGAGCCCTGCTTTGGGGGCAGCAGAAGGTGGGGTCTTAGCTAGGATTAAACTGGAGCTCAGGGCTGATTGTTTTTCTTTGTTTCATCCAGTCAACAGACAGAGAAGTTAGAGCCGGTCAGGTCCGGAGCTGCACATCTTCTCTGTTCGTTCTGCAGCAACTGACTCACCATTATGGATCACCACCTATGTTCTTGCCTTATCTCTGGCTTCACCAATGAGCCACAGCAGAGCCAGTCTGATAGACTCAGAATGTGTGAATGTGAATGAATATCTGCATAGAGATGGAAACTTCGTAACTGCCATTCCACATGGTTCTCCATAGAGCCGTTATGGTACAATGGTTACGTACAATATATGGCTGGCTGGACCACAGTCAATAAGCTGCATTAATTCTACCCAGTAAGTTTCTACTGGTAGTTGTTATGTTGGTGCATGCGTCCATGTGTGTTTGTGAGTGTGTATGTGTGCACTTATTTTCCTACATTACTAGGACCCCAATGTCCTAATAGTTCACCTTAATGTCCTGAAAAGGTAGGAAAACAATAACTTTTTTCAAAAGTCAGTAAGTTTTTCAGGTCCTGAATTTGTTCAAATGCTATTATAAGCTTAAGGGCTAGGTTTAGGGTGTGTGTGTGTGTCTGTGTGTTGGTGCATGCGTGCATGCATCAGAAACCAGATTCCAATTCCAAATGTTCCTATTTGAAAAGCATTGAATAGGTCATGACTCTCCTGTGAAGATTTGAAGGATCAGGTGACAGTGGATCCGCTCTATAGAGCCCAATCTCTACTGCAGAGGGGGAGTGGTGGAGTAGGCCACTTTTTGGCGGTCGTAAAATACTCTGCTTCTGGGCTCTGTAGTGTTGAGATTGGAATGTGACTGTGGAACACAGAGAGACACTTGGCCAAACTTTGACATCAAAATGTTGAATAATTGAACAGTATTTCTGTATTCCAAACAGATGGACTGGTCCGTGGACACTTAAGGAACTGTCATGTTGAGTTTGTTTCATTTGGTGACCTCATAAAGGGTCTTTGTTTGTATACACTTCTCAATTATGGGGTTTGCATCTGAATGTTGTATAAAATAAATTAAGTATAAGAATACTTTTGGAAAGATAACATTGTGATGTTAGCCTTCTAAATGAGAGAATGGCTTTTTATGTAAAGTAAGAACAATGGTACTCTGAAAGATCCATTCTCAAGAACATTTCCCTATGTAACGACCATTAGTTTGCCTCACGTATCCATTATAACAGAGCTACAAAGGACACGGCGACCAGAGTTAAACAACCAGAGACTCTCTGATGAACTATTCTCCACAGACTGATCCAGTGTTTTCAATGGAGAGACAGCCACGACATACATATGTAAATATGTACATTGCATTTCTAAAATCAAAATGAGCGGTTGTTAGGGTGCTAAATATCCATATTTACGATAAACGTATTCAACTGTATGTATGTAGTGGGTCCATTCTGTTCTCCCGCTGTTTCTTATCTGTCCCCACCCCCTTTCCTTTGTCTACCAAGCCGTCATATCGGTTTCATCCACTAGGGACTTTTTCTTTGTGTCATGTTAGTAACCAATGTATGACCTATCGTGTATGTGTTTATGTAATTCTGTGATTATTTAGTTAGTTAGTTAATAAATAATTAACCAAATTTGTATATCACTGATTCATTAATTATGCTACGGTTTGTGCAGATATACAAGGGTTTGCAAGATTCAGAATATGACTTAAGGTAATAAAACATGAATAAGTGACTGTAATCAATAAGATATGAACATATCTGAAGAGTTAAATTCGGGAAATAGAGACTCTTTAAACATTTTCCTGTGGTGCCCCAACTTCCCAGTTAATTCATATTTACATGATTAGTTCTATGGCATGTTATTTCATTGTCAGCCATTTTTTACATTAATGCAAGTTAGTGCGAGTTTGACCATCAGAGGGCATCTTTGAGAAGCATTTGATAGTCTCCCATATTGGCATTACTAGAGAATTTAAAACCTTTTTTGTAATAACACAGTACATGGGATTGATTTTAAGAAATTTTGCTTAATAAATTTGATTGATATTATGTTGTATTATGGTATTCTGAGAAAAATGAAAATCGAAACCCTCAGGGTTTCCGTTAGGATGGAACAACGTGATGGTCGGGAGTAGGCTACAGTATAAGAGGATTGGAGGATTCTAAATTGTTTGCCTTCATTGGACAACTTTGTTCCAATATTTCTGTAAATCAGTGATATTTATTCCCATAGTAATTCGTTATGGATCATAACTAAATCAACATCTGCATTTTGAAAGAGTATTTTTATCAATATTTTATTAACAAAAGCATAAAGATACTGATGAAGAAATACAGTACTGTGCAGTATATGCTTTTACATTTGGATAATAAAGAATTTTGAAGATATAAGCTACTTGCGTTTGTTTATTAGGCTACTGTGCAGTCTGACAAGTAAACATAGCCTATAATACATACTGTAGTAAACATGAGAAAGTGCCTAATGGAGAGCAGGCCATGTATGTACTAGAGAACGTGGGCTTGCGGGAGATCGGGGTTCAAATCCCTGATGGGGAGGAAGGAGTAGGCTGTCCTTGTAAATAAGAATTTGTTCTTAACAGATTCCATATGTGTTATTTCATAGCTGTGATGTCTTCACTATTATTCTGTAAAAATAAAGAAAAATCCTGGAATGAGTTGGTGTGTCCAAACTTTTAACTGGTACTATCTTAATTCATTTGATTAATATTATGGTGTTTCTATTCCAAGAAAAACTAAAAACCCTCTGGATTTCCATTAGGATGGAGCTGAAAATATGGTGCTGTACAAGGTGGAGGTCGGCAGTACAGTACTGGGCTATATAGCTAAAAAATCCCTGTGTCGTGCGGGCAGGGCATACGGGATACCGGGTTTCAATTCCCCGACGGAGAGAAAGGAGTAGGCTATCCATGTAAATAAGAATTTGTTCTTAACTGACTTGCCTGTTTAAATAAAAGTTACAGTAAGAGCATAACATTTCTGCACCCTCATTTTCTAATTCTAGTCTAACCAATACCCAAACTGAGATTCAGTGAAAATTTCAATCTCATTGCTTTATCAAGACCAGTCCCCATGCTTGTCCCAGAGCAGCGCGAAACAATGCTGAAATCTTATTGCTTCAAAAATCGTATTTCTTCAAATCCTATTGCTTCTAACTTCAATATGCTTTTTAAATAAATAAGACCTGCACCACTTTTAACAGCACATTACTCAACACTAGTGAGATTAATTTCGCTTATGGTTTGCCTACAGTATATCTACAAATATTTTTTTCAATGACGTGACTCTCCGCCAATAATTACATTTAGAGGATTGGAGGATTCTAAATTAATATCTAAGGGGCATTTTCCATTAGGATCTGTGAGAATATCTAAGGGTATTTTATAGAATTCTAAATGAATTAATAATAATAATAATCGATTTGTTTAAAAAGTAACGATATTTTGGAGATTTCACTTTCATTTAATCTAGAGTGAGAAAGAAATATGCAATTCTTGAACATGGGGTGAGACGTTCTCACAAATTTGTTAATAAAGCAGCCAATAATTACATTTAGAGGATTGGAGGATTCTAAATGAATATCTAAGGGGTATTTTCCATTAGGATCTGTGAGAATATCTAAGGGGCTTTTATATAATTCGAAATTAATTAATAATAATAATAATCGCTTTGTTTAAAAAGTTAAGATATTTTGGAGATTTTGTTTTAATTTAACCTAGAGTGAGAAAAGGGCAATTCTTGAACATGGGGTGAGACATTCACACTAATTTGTAAATAAAGCCAGTTTGTTATTTAGAATTATTTATTTCTGAAGAAACCTAACTTTATTATTTAGCAGACATCACTTGCTTATATTCAGTCAACACATATCTTAAGAATATCATGGAATATAATTTAACATTTTCATTTCTCCATGCTTGTCTCAGAGCAGTGCGAAACGGTGCTGAAATAGACATCCTCAGCGGGAAGACTATATATAATGATATTTTGGAGATTATTTTGTTTTTAAAAAACCGACAGTGAGCGATTGTAATCTGAATAAAGGCCAAAATAATATTTATAAAGGCCAAAATATAGCCCAGCTAATAGCCATAGTGTTCTGTAGTTTTGACCCAATGATTAATCTGACAAAAAAAGAACTTCACGTCCTGCAGGCCCAGGCACAAATCAAAGCTGGCAAGACATAAAATGATGTCATCTTCACAGACCAATCAACCGTGGCCCTTGAGAAATTTGCTCAAAATTGCTACAGAAAAACACAAAGAAGACCAAGAAAGCTGAGTTCCAAGCATCCGCTCAAACTCAATATTTGATTTTTAATGGTAAGTTTGGCTATTTACAAAGCAAAAGGTACATCAAATATTGTAGCCCACACCTCATGGACTGTTATGTGTTCCACAATAATTCAATCTTGCCTCCTTTTCAGGTATCATGGCTCGAGATTTCTTTGAGGAAGAAATCATCAAGAGATATGCTGGACCCTACATCAGAGAGGTGTTTCTGGGACCACATCGTTTCTTTCAAGGTAGGATTATAGAAACATTTTGTTGCGTTTAGGCCTAGTGACATGTATATTTCTATGACTGTACCTAATGTTGGCTGTTAGCATAAAGGCTAAATGTCTTTTTCTTCTTCTCCAAATGCAGACAATGACCCAAAACACACTGCCGCCCGGGTTTGCATTGCAAATGAGGGCATAAACTGGGTCAAGACACCAGCAGTGTAAGTAGACCTTCATGTAGTAAAATAAAGATTAAATAAAAATAAAAAAATAAAAGACCTACAACACCTATGGTAGGCCTACAGTATATCTAAACATATTTGTAGGTCTCCTGATTAAACCCGATCGAACTTGTTTGGCATCAACTGAAACCATTAATCCACAACTCTGCCAAGCCGATAAGCAAAGATGAACTGGTCAAGGCCATCAAGATGTTTTGGCTAGAGAAATTGACAATACAACAACGCAACAAATACATTGATCATCTCAGCAAGGTTTTAACTGTAGTCGTGGAGCTGGGTGGAAGTGCGACTAAAATGTAGTTTAAAGAAACATCTCCATTTGAATGTCTTTTTTCTCGTTATTTTATTAATGAAAGCATAAAGATGTTGATGAAGAAATACTGTACTGCTTTTTTGGAGGACAATCAGCTGTCCGTCCTGTCTCCCTGTAGCACTGTCTTAGGCGTCTCACAGTACAGACATTGCAATTCATTGCCCTGGCCACATCTGCAGTCCTCATGCCTCCTTGCAGCATGCCTAAGGCACATTCACACAGATGAGCAGGGACCCTGGGTATCTTTCTTTTGGTGTTTTTCAGAGTCAGTAGAAAGGACTCTTTAGTGTCCTAAGTTTTAATAACTGTGACTAATTGCCTACCGTCTGTAGGCAATTAAAGCTGTTAGTGTCTTAACGACCGTTCCACAGGTGCATGTTCATTAATTGTTTATGGTTCACTGAACAAGCAGGGGAAACAGTGTTTAAACACTACAATGAAGATCTGTGAAGTTAATTGGATTTTTACGAGTTATCTTTGAAAGACAGGGTCCTGAAAAAGGGATGTTTCTTTTTTTGCTGAGTATATATTGTTTTTTTCAGAACATTAACTGTGTGTAGTTAGATACGTGTTTAGGTAGATGCAAGTTGGGGGGGTTCACACCTAGCTCAAGTTGGCAATGGGGGGGTTTCACACCTAGCTCGGCTATTAGACAGTTGTTTAGTAAAGGTTGAATAGTCTATTGTTCAGCTAATAGCCCATCCTAGAAACGTTGTTTGCAGAATTCACAGCCTGCTACGGTTGTGAAAAACTAATAATAATACTTTTTCCCCTTTCCACTTGTTAAAGATTCCAATTGATAAAGTGTTTTTAGCCACAATCGGCCCCAACCCCAATTAGTCGCCACAGTCGATAGCGTGCTGGACATCAGGCTAGAATGTTGAGGGCTTGAAACCTTCTCCCTGCTTGTTTCATTACATTATTATGCCAGTCCACCTGAGTGGCTTGCTAGTAATATGCTCTAAACCGCTCTGGTGACAAACAAACTTTGCTGCCCTGTTTTCAATCGTCACATGTCTGGGAGAACCTCCTCAGATTAATGCAGATGAAGGGAGTCAGATTTGCATAGGAAGTGTAGTGTACAGTTTTTTTCTGTATATATGAATTACAAATCAGCCTTTACTTAAATCATGTTTCTAGTCTATTTTATAATTACAATGTGTAATCATTGATGTCCCAGGAGCAGGAGTGGTAAACACTGTTGAAGTGTATAATTGCAATACATACATGCAGACACAGCATCATTCAAAGAACGGAGTTTGATACACATGGTATTGGATATGGCTGAACATTTTTTTGCTAAATAGCGATTTTCGTAAATTAACTTTGACAAAAGAAATATGCACAATCGTTTGTCTCTACATTAACTAACATATTCGTTTCAATCATACATTTTTTGCTTGACTCGTTATGACGTTATAATTATTTACATTTGCATCCACCGTAATGTTTTGTCAGCCATCTTTGCTGAAGAAAGTCACCAGCGACGGGTGGCTCGCGTTAAATTCGTCATTGGAACCACTCGATATGATTGGTCATATAAAAACCTTGGGACCCAAATGCATAATGAGTGCTCTAACTCCCCCTTGCGGTGGTCTGGAGCAATGAAGCCGTGTAACTGGGTTCCTCTAAGTCCAGCGGTGTAAGCTCGCAACTTTTAAAGGAGGAACCACTGTATGTTGCACGTCACTACTTCACAGGAGAGGCATTTGAACGTAAACATTTATTTTTTAGCAAAGTGTCAGAAATGGCTTATGGAACATGTGAACTTTCATGTGCCTCAATAACAAATGTGTATGCCATCTGTAAATGCGAATACAATTCTTAAATTACGAGCCTAGTTGGCTTAGCCACAGAAAAAGACAGGAATCTTCCCTCTAGCCATAATTTGCTGAGATAATGTATAGGCTGGACATGCAGAGAGATCAGTTCGAATTTGTCTGCCATGTAGCATGCTGATGTCTATAACATGAGATGCTCAGTATGTGTAGGTAATCCTTTCTACTGCGTCTTTTTTAAAGATATCATGAAGAACTGCAAAAGTGTTGCTACTGTTCTGCTCTCCACTTTCTGCAGGGCGATCGTGCAATGCTGACTCTCTCTCGGAATCTGAAAATGAATCAGATGATGAGGAAATCCCTGATTTTAGGTAAAAACATTTCAATTGAACCAGACATTATACAGTCTCCTCAAACAGCGATCAACAGTGTTGTTGTCACAGAAGAAGTTGACAGAGTTTTGAAATCAGTGGAAAAGCAGTGTATGATAGTTAAGGATTCTGGCATTTGACTGCAAATATGTGGAGGGAGTCGAAAAGAGAACACACAGAAGGCTGTTATATAAAACCCCTGTCTCTGGATTACATCTTCAAACTAAGTGTCACGACTTCTGCCGAAGTGGATGCCCCTCCTTGTTCGGGCGGTGCTCGGCGGTCGACGTCAACGGTCTTCTAGCCATCATTGATCCATTTTTCATTTTCCATTGATTTTGTCTTGTCTTCCTACACACCTGGTTCCAATCCCATTCATTACATTGTTGTGTATTTAACCCTCTGTTTTCCCTCATGTTCTTGTCGGAGATTGTTTGTTGTTTTTGCGTGTGTTGTCATGTTTGGTGCGCAATGGGTTTTTGTACCCATGTTACTTTTGTATTGTACTTTCGTTATGGAGTTTATTTTACTTGATTAAACTTCTCCAGTTCCACCAAGATTGTTTCTCCTGCACCTGACTTCTCTGCCAACTACACACACGCCGTGACACTAAGAGAAACCATGGCATTTGTGACAGAGAGGGAGAAGCGTTCATCCATGTATACTGGAAAGAGAGTCTAGCTATCTACATTTTCATATTATACGTTTCTAATTTTGTCAACATTTTTATTTCATTGCAAGTTAAAGCGTACTGTTAGCTAACATTAGCTAGAAATGTCCAACTTCTGTGAATTTAAGACAACTGTGAACTCAGAAAAAAACTAATTCTGACTGGGAAAAAATATTTTGAATGGTCATCCAACTCGGAATCCCAGCTCGGGAACTCTGGCCTCCTTCCAGAGCCCAACATTTCCAACCAGAAGATCACTGACGTCATGATTTGACCTCATATTATTCTCAATTGTCATGAAAGCGTCATTAGGTTCATTGTTTCGCTAGCAAGCTAGCTAGCTACATGTCTAAACGAAAGACTCACTTTGTCATTAAGTTGTGTACATGTCTAGACAATAGTGATGCATCCGCTTAGCTAGATGTGGCTGGGGGGTGCTTATAACATTTATTTCACATGACCCATCAATTTAGACAAGTCTGGATAAGAATAATCTAATAATTATAAAATATTTATCTGGACACTTTCTATTTTTGATATTGCTACTATGAAAATATGCAAGTAACCATTTCACTGTACCGTTTAAACCTTCTGTATCCTGTGAATGTGACAAATAAACCTTGATTTTATTTGATATTGTGTGTCATAGAATATCTCGTGGTGGTATTGAGAGCGGGATGTTATTTTAGAAAGTAGAGGCTAGACTTTGCCGTGGTTTCTGGGAGGACAGAGAACCATCTAGGATCCTGTGACACGCAGGGCAGTGTCCGGGAGAATGTTTGCTGAGCCAATGGATTGGTTGACGTGAGTACCTAAGAATTTCTAACGTTCTATATGGATTCTGTGAAGATATGAAAATATTTAGATTTTTTGTATGTGTGTATAATCATTTACTAGAGATTTGATAAAGTAATACTGGGAATATAATGAGATGCAACCTAAACAACCCATACGTAGACGTACGTAGGTTCAGAGTTGGTCCCTTTGATGGATAATTTGATAAAGATGAGGTTTACACAATGTCTATAAAGTCTGGCCAATTGTCTCAGAAACTGACTGGAGTGTGTCCACTTTTGGTTAACTTACCCTAACGATGTAACTACAAAACGCTTAATAGATTTTCTCCGTCCAGGTACTACATTTTAAATAAAACTGCACTTAACCACTGATTTTTTTCTTCTAATATCCAGTTTGAAAGGAGTTGCTATATTTATTGAATAAATCCTATTTCCATAAAGTTAGAGTGAATTACCGTGGAATCTCGACGTAATATGTAACATCATGCAATTCCAAATTAGGGTCTCCATCAAACTACTTATCATTGTAAAGTAATTCAAATCAAATCAAATTTTGTCACATGCGTCGAATACAAGTGTAGGCTTTACCGTGAAATGCTTACTTACAAGCCCTTAACCAACAGTGCAGTTCAAGAAGAGTTAAGAAAATATTTACCAAGTAGACTAAAATAAAAAAACTAATAATAAAAAGTAACACAATAAGAATAACAATAACAGGGGGGTACCAGTACCGAGTCAGTGTGTGGGGGTACAGGTTAGTTAGGTAAATTGTACTTGTAGGTGAGGGTGAAGTGATTATGCATAGATAATAAACAGCGAGTAGCAGCAGCGTACAAAAGGGAAGGGGGTGTCAATGTAAATTTTCCGGTGGCGATTTTATTAATTGTTCAGCAGTCTTATGGCTTGGGGGTAGAAGCTGTTGAGGAGCCTTTTGGTCCTAGACTTGGCGCTCCGGTACCGCTTGCCATGCGGTAGCAGAGCCAACACTTGGGTGACTGGAGTCTCTGACAATTTTATGGGCTTTCCTCTGACACCGCCTATTATATAGGTCCTGGACGGCAGGAAGCTTGGCCCAGTGATGTACTGATGTACAGTGATGTAGCACCTTACGGACAGATGACGAGCAGTTGCTATACCAGGCGGTGATGCAACCAGCCAGGGTGCTCTCGATGGTGCAGCTGTAGAACCTTTTGAGGATCGGGGGACCATTGCCAAATCTTTTCAGTCTCCTGAGGGGGAAAAGGTTTTGTCGTGCCCTCCTCACAACTGTCTTGGTATGTTTGGACCATGATAGTTCTTTGGTGATGTGGACACCAAGGAACTTGAAACTCTCGACCCGCTCCACTACAGCCCTGTCGATGTTAATGGGGGCCTGTTTGGCCCGCCTTTTCCTGTAGTCCACTGTAGTCCTGTAGTCTCACATTGAGGGAGAGGTTGCTGTCCTGGCACCACACTGCCAGTTCTCTGACCTCCTCCCTATAGGCTCATCGTTGTCGGTGATCAGGCCTACCACTGTTGTGTCATCAGCAGACTTAATGATGGTGTTGGAGTCGTGTTTGGCCACGCAGTCGTGGGTTAACAGGGAATACAGGAGGGGACTAAGTACAAACCCTTGAGGGACCCCAGTGTTAAGGATCAGCGTGGCAGACGTGTTGTTGCCTACTCTTACCACCTGGGGGTGGCCGATCAGGAAGTTAAGGATCCAGTTGCAGAGGAAGGTGTTTAGACCCAGAGTTCTTAGATTAGTGAGGAGCTTCGTGAGCCCTACGGTGTTGAACGCTGAGCTGTAGTCAATGAACAGCATTCTCACATATGTGTTCCTTTTGTCCAGGTGAGAAAGGGCAGTGTGGAGTGCGATTGAGATTGCGTCACCTGTGGATTTGTTGGGGCGGTATGCGAATTGGAGTGGGTCTAGGTTGTCCGGGAGGATGTTGTTGATGTGAGCCGTGACCAACCTTTCAAAGCACTTCATGGCTACCAACGTGCCACGGGGCATTAATCATTTAGGCAGGTTACCTTCGCTTCCTTGGGCACAGGGAATATAGTGGTCTGCTTGAAACGTGTAGTTATTACAAACCCGGTCAGGGAGTTGTGAATGTTGACCTGTTTTAAAGGTTTTGTTCACATTGGCTACTGAGAGCGTTATCACACAGTCATCCAGAACAGCTGGTGCTCTCGTGCATGCTTCAGCGTTGCTTGCCTTGAAGCATGCATAAAAGGCATTTAGCTCGTCTGGTAGGCTCCTGTCACTGGGCAGCTCACGTCTGGGTTTCCCTTTGTATTTTGTAATAGTTTTCAAGCCCTGCCACATCCGACGAGCATCAGAGCTGGTGTAGTAGGATTCAATCTTAATCCTGTATTGACGCTTTGCCTGTTTGATGGTTCGTCGGAGGGCATAGCGGGATTTC
The DNA here is from genome assembly GCF_901001165.1 of Salmo trutta. Lineage (NCBI taxonomy): Eukaryota > Metazoa > Chordata > Actinopteri > Salmoniformes > Salmonidae > Salmo > Salmo trutta. Next base: position 36,838,696 of record NC_042960.1, on the reverse strand, counting down.
TTATAAGCATCCGGATTAGTCTCCCAGTCCTTGAAAGCGGCAGCTCTAGCCTTTAGCTCGATGCGGATGTTGCCTGTAATCCATGGCTTCCAATGTCCAGTTGGTAGGATAATCTTCATCGTAGGTCATCCATTTTATTTTCCAATGATTGCACGTTAGCAAGAAGAATGGATGGCAGTGGGAGTTTACTCATTCGCCTACGGATTCTCACAAGGCTGCCCAATCTGTGGCCCCTTTACCTGCGTCTTTTCTTCGCGCAAAAGGCGGGGATCTGTGCCTGTTCCAGTGAAAGCAGGATATCCTTCTCGTCGGACTCGTTAAAGGAAAAAGTTTATTCCAGTCCGCGGTGAGTAATCGCTGTTCTGATGTCCAGAAGTTATTTTCGGTCATAACATACGGTAGCAGCAACATTATGTACACAATAAGTTAAAAAATAAGTTACACAAAATGCAAAAAAACAAACAAAATAGCACAATTGTTTTGGAGAATGTAAAACGTCAGCCACGTTCTTCGGCGCCATCTTTAGTCATAATTGAAATATATTGCATGAGAAAACATAATCCGCTTTTATTAAAAGACGCAAGATCTGTTTCCTAATCAATGAATGTCGATTTAACTCGTTGACTGCTAATCTATTCCTTTTGCGCCTGTGTAACGCTCGTCGTCGGGTGATAAGGAAGCGGACCAAAGCGCAGCTGGGAGCGAACACATGTTTATTTAGACACAAATAAACACGTTACCAAAACAGACAAAGAATAGACGAAACGTTAACTTGCTCAAACAAAAGAGGCAACAACCCACAAACATCGTGGGGGAAAAGGAACTTAAATGTGATTCCCAATCAGACTTCACAAGCGACAGCTGTCTGATTGGGAAATCACCCCCGAGCCCAACAGAAATAAAACACAAAGAAAGGCTATAACCAAAACATAGAAAATAAACCATAGAAATGCCACACCCTGACCAAAATAGCAGAGTTCACCTGGTCAGGGCGTGACAGTACCCCCCCTCCAACGGTGCGTACTCCCGGCGCACCAACCTAAAGTCTATTAGTGGGGGGACCCGGGTGGGCGCCTCACCCTCGGTGGAGGCTCTGGCCCCGGGCGTGTTTCTCCCCCTGCCTCCACCCTAGCCCTACCCCTCTGGCCCGGACTGGACCACGGTGGAGCGGCATGCTCAGGCTCCAGAGCGGAGCCGCCGACCGGAACAAGACTGGTCACCGGTGGACCGGACACAGGCCGTGCCGGACTGTGGACACGCGCCGTGGGCCTAGTGCGGGGAACAGGGACGGGCCGGACAGGACCGGGGACACGCACCACCAACCTGGTGTGGGGAGCAGGAACGGGCCGGACTGGACTGGGGACACGCACCACTGGCTTGGTGCGGGGAGCAGGGACGGGCCGGACTGGACTGGGGACACGAACCACTGGCTTGGTGCGGGGAGCAGGGACGGGCCGGACTGGACTGGGGACATGCACCACTAACCTGGTGCGGGGAGCAGGGACGGGCCGGACTGGACTGGGGACACGCACCACTGGCTTGGTGCGGGGAGCAGGGACGGGCCGGACAGGACTGGGGACACGCACCACTGGCTTGGTGCGGGGAGCAGGGATGGGCCGGACAGGACTGGGGACACGCACCGTGGGCTTGGTGCGAGGAGCAGGGACGGGTCGGGCCGGACTGTGGACACGCACCGTAGCCTTGGTGCGGCGAACAGGGATGGGCCGGACAGGACTGGGGACACGCACCACTGGCTTGGTGCGGGGAGCAGGGATGGGCCGGACAGGACTGGGGACACGCACCACTAACCTGGTGCGGGGAGCAGGGACGGGCCGGACTGGACTGGGAACACGCACCACTGGCTTGGTGCGGGGAGCAGGGATGGGCCGGACAGGACTGAGGACACGCACCACTGGCTTGGTGCGGGGAGCAGGGATGGGCCGGACTGGACTGTGGACACACACCACATTCGCCCGGCAAGGGCGAGGTGCTGGCACAGGACGTGCTGGACCGTGACCGCACACCGGCGACACAGTGCGCATTAGCGGCGCCGGATATCCTGGACCGAGGAGGCGCACTGGAGGTCTGGAGTGCACAGCTGACATCACCCGTTCTGGCTCAACGCCCACCTTAGCCTGGCAAGTGTGGAGCGCTGGCACAGAACGCACTGGGCTGTGCAGCCGTACCGGAGACACAGTGCGCGTCCTCGGCGCAGGATACATCGGACCGAGAAGGGGCACCGGAGGCCAGGAGCGCTGAGCCGGCACAATACGTCCTCGCTGAACACTCCCCCTAGCCCGGCAAATGCGGGGCGCTGGCACAGAGCGCACTGGGCTGTGCAGGCGCACTGGCGATACCGTGCGCACCTCTGCCACCCAAGGCTCTTCCTCCACGCTGTCCCTACGCAGGTCCTCCAGGACCTGCCACATCTCTGCCTCCTCCTTCGCCGTTATCCCCCACGAGAGCAGTGGTCTGGGCTCTTCGTCTGCCCTTCCGGACCACCCCATTAGCCCCCCCCCAAAATTTTCTTGGGGGTGTCTTCCGGGCCTCCTCGACCGCCGCCTGCGACTCCTTCCACCGGCTGGCATCACCTCCTCGACCTGGGAATCACTCCGCCAGGGTCCTTTCCCCGACATGATCTCCTCCCTGGTCCAGAACTCCTTTCCCTCGCGAGCCCATCTCTCGCGCTCCTTTTCCTCCCGCTGCTTGGTCCTGGTTCGGTGGGTTGTTCTGTAACGCTCGTCGTTGGGTGATAAGGAAGCGGACCAAAGCGCAGCTGGGAGCGAACACATGTTTATTTAGACACAAATAAACACGTTACCAAAACAGACAAAGAATAGACGAAACGTTAACTTGCTCAAACAAAAGAGGCAACAACCCACAAACATCGTGGGGGAAAAGGAACTTAAATGTGATTCCCAATCAGACTTCACAAGCGACAGCTGTCTGATTGGGAAATCACCCCGAGCCCAACAGAAATAAAACACAAAGAAAGGCTATAACCAAAACATAGAAAATAAACCATAGAAATGCCACACCCTGACCAAAATAGCAGAGTTCACCTGGTCAGGGCGTGACAGCCTGTGAGAATCTCTGCAGAGAAACGCTTCAACCTGTAAGGCTATTTTCTGGGAATGGTGTCGTTATTATGTGCCCATTGTAATTGGGTTATTTGCAGGATTTCTTCATCATTTCAATAGCATTGAGTCTATGGTATTGACTAAAATCTGGGTTTCTGATTATAACATACCACACTATTTGTATGTTTTGCCTAGACAGATACTGCTGCCAGTGTTTGTTTTAAGATGTTAAACTGAACGTTATAACAGCGTACATAGTTCAAATTGGAAGGCTAATTTATTCAACATAAATAGCGAGGCAATTTCGAGGTAATACATTTTTGTGGCCTATATGGTTCTGTTTAATCTGTTTTCATTAAGTGGAACAGAGTCCGGTCATTAAAGTGGATTGCAGTTAGTGTTGACTATTACGCTGATGAGACAGCACCAACTTTTTGAAGGTTCAAGATTTGATAAACAACAGGTATATATTTTACTAAATTAATGCAACAGGTTGAAATTAGGGGTTATGGGTTTGTTTATTGTTTATTTTAGAAGGCGTCGATTCCACTGATGTGTCTTGAGTAGGATTCTTTCTTTGAGGACTGATGGAAGTCCACGACAGTATGTGTATTAAGGGAGACATAGGAGACCACGTCTCAAACAACTTTTTTGGATGCCTGGGTTGAAATATCACTGATTCCTTATGCTGAGAATTTGACTCCATTTGCGACTGAAAAAAAGTATTACAGTTAGTAACGACACCGAGATAATTTTGCATGGTTATGGAAAAGAGAGACCAGTCATATAATATAATATGGGAGTGAATTGTTAGACTCGGTGGCGAGATACATGTTGCAGTGTCTGAGAGTAGCGCATGCTAAACTAAGTGCACATAAACGTTGGGGTAGATAAAAAAAAACTATGAATGATTTGAGGGAGTACAGTGGACTTATTATCATCATGTTTTGTTTGTAGTTAAAACCTTTGGGTTTTACTCAACTCGCCGCGTTTGGAGGAGGAGGAATGCTGCCTATGACCCCAAGAACACTATCCACCCCACCATCAAACATGGAGGTGGAAACATTATGCTTTGGGGGTGTTTTTCTGCTAAGGGGACAGGACAACTTCACCGCATCAAAGGGATGATGGACGGGTCCATGTACCGTCAAATCTTGGGTGAGAAACTCCTTCCCTCAGCCAGGGCATTGAAAATGGGTCGTGGATGGGTATTCCAGCATGACAATGACCCAAAACACACGGCCAAGGCAACAAAGGAGTGGCTCAAGAAGAAGCACATTAAGGTCCTGGAGTGGCCTAGCCAGTCTCCAGACCTTAATCCCATAGAAAATCTGTGGAGGGAGCTGAAGGTTCGAGTTGCCAAACGTCAGCCTCGAAACCTTAATGACTTGGAGAAGATCTGCAAAGAGGAGTGGGACAAAATCCCTCCTGAGATGTGTGCAAACCTGGTGGCCAACTACAAGAAACGTCTGACCTCTGTGATTGACAACAAGGGTTTTGCCACCAAGTACTAAGTCATGTTTTGCAGAGGGGTCAAATACTTATTTCCCTCATTAAAATGCAAATCAATTTATAACATTTTTGACATGCGTTTTTCTGGATTTTGTTGTTATTATTCTGTCTCTCACTGTTCAAATAAACCTACCATTAAAATTATAGACTGATCATTTCTTTGTCAGTGGGCAAACGTACAAAATCAGCAGGGGATCAAATACTTTTTTCCCTCACTGTATAAGGCTCTAAAAATGTTACTGAATGATGTATCAATTTCCAGCAAATTTTGAAATAATAAAGGGTCTCAATGAAATATGTGCAGTGTCACATGTTTAGTGTAAATTGTCACATGACCAGAGCTGTTTACTTCCTGGTTGCACCATGAGAAGAGGATGGCTGCATCAAAGGTCCCAAACCAAAGGTTAGTAAAGTATGTTAACATAAAGATAGGACTATACTTTTTGGTACTCATCATCTTTAAGATGTCTAGTATTGATATATGCATTTGCAATTACTCAACTTTGTTCAGTGTGGCCATAGAATCAGTAAACATGTTGACAGTAACAATAGTGACCGGCGGGATAACAGTGTATCTAGGTATACACATATATAGAACAATAACTATCTAACTTATACTCTGTTCTTTCTTTTAGTTTTATCCATTTCCCACCCAGGCTGTTGAATGCATATGCTGAACCTATTCAAACAGATCATGACAGGAACAATGTTATCAGTGATGATGACCTACCCCCCCCCCCCACCCCCTCCACTGTTGAAAATGAAGAGCCAAGGGCCTCTACCTGCCAGAAGGTCCAATCAGAAGAGCCAAGGGCCTCTACAAGCCACAGGGGCCAGCCAGAAGAGCCAAGGGGAAAGCTGCAGGTGGTCAAAAATAAAGATTGAGTGTTCAAACGATCGAAGAGGCCTGCCACCGCTTTGATTCCAAAACACATAGTATACAGCCCAAATGCTGCAGAATGTGTAAACCAAAGCTGCCCCAACCCAATGGATGTTTTCCTACTAATGTATCCACCCACCCTAAGAGAGATCACCATTGAAATGTCCAACCTCCACTCCACTCAGACCAAGGACAAGCAACTGTGTCTGAGTTTGGATGAGCTCCTTACATTCTATGTGATCTTTTTCACATCTGGGTACAGCACTGTTCCAAGAAGACACATGTATTGGTCACTTGACAGTGATGTACACAATGGAAGCATTTCAGATGCAATGCGGAGAAATCGTTTTGATGAAATAATGGCCTCAGTTCATGTGGTTGACAACACGAAGATCACTGACGACCCATTTTTTAAGGTTAGGCCCATCTTCTCTGAGCTCAATCAGTCATACAAAGTCATGCCATTTCAGGAATGGCTGTCAGTGGATGAGAGCATGATCCGATACAATGTCTGACATGGATGTAAGCAATTCATGAGTGGTAAACCAATCCGTTTTGGTTACAAGCTAAGGAGCCTTGCCTCATCCAGTGGTTACATGTATCACATGGAGCCATATGGTGCATCCCACACTCTCCTCCCGGAGACTGGGTTGAGTCAGGAACCCAGTGTATTTCTTGTCTTGCAGAGCAATCTCAGGCGCCTCAAGGTTGCAAGTTCCTTCATGACAACCTCTTCACTTCGCTTGCACTCCTCCATGAAATGACAAAAAGAGGACATGGGAGCTCTGGAACGATGAGGCAAAGTCGTCCGTTTGATGTCCCATTCAAGCCACAGAAGGACTTCATGAAGTTACCACGGGGAACCTCTGAGGTTCTGACCAAAGGAGACAAATTACTGGTCCGTTGGAAAGACAATAACATTGTCACAGTGGCAACAACAATGAAGGAGAAATACAGTGAGACCTCTGTCAAAACATGGAACAAGGAGCGACGTGCCTTTGACAAAGTCCCACAACCAAAATGCATAAACCGATATAATGAGCACATGGGTGGCGTTGACCTTCATGACCTACAAGATACCATATCTCCAGCTGGTCTAAGAAGTGGTGGTGGCCCATCTTTGCATGGTCTCAACAGTGCACTTGTAAACAGCCATTTCTTTTACAGAGACGTTATGGGAGGGGCCATCGACCTGCTCACCTTCTCATGGATAGTGGCACAGTCTCTTATGCAAATGTTTGGCACGAAACCACTGAGCCACGGAAGGAGATCTCTACTGGCTGCTACATTTGAAGATCAGAAAAGATATGACAAAGCTTCTCACTGGCCAATCAACATGATGCACCGATTCGAGAGATGTCATCATTGTGACAAACGCACTACCTATGCATGTGAGAAATGCAAAGTGCCACTGCACATTGAGTGCTTCAAGTTATACCATGGACAGTAGAAAAGGAGATAAGAGTGAATGAAAAAGGACTGAAAAAGCCAATTAAAGAAAAATAGAAAAGTCAATAAAGGGTGAGGAGAAGCAGTACAACGGACAGTACAACGGCCAAGTCGACGAAAAAGAGAAAATGACTGAAATGTTGTTGGAAAAGAAGGTCAATTGATTCAAGACATAACAGTAGGTCTGACTGATCGTAGATCAAAATAGTGATGCACAAACTAATCGTGCACTTGGTTCTGAAGCCAACCTCTATGAGATATATGTGTGTGTGTATATGTGTGTGTGTGTGTGTGTGTGTATATTATTATATTCTGTTCAGTGTAGGCCTCTACTTGAATGCATATTCTACAGGCTACCTCTATCCTAAATGTTACCTTTATGTTCAATGTGAATGAATCACACAACTGCTATACAGTTGTTGTGAATGTTGCACTAAAATGTCACAATGACAATGATACAATGAATATTGCACTAAAGTACAAGTTCAAATGTAAAAAAATGTATGTTTCAATACATGTTACAATAAAGTAACAATGTTGAAATATGTTGATGGTTGTTGTTATTTTGTCTTTGCTCTCAGTGTTCATATCGGTGTTGTATAAGTGTTTATGAAATGTGAAATAGTCACACTAGAATGTGATGGGTCATTCTAGTGGCAATGCTGGGGACTGCCAGTGACAGAGTTTTAAATGTGTTTATAACTGTGCTGGGATATATAAGAATTTTGATGACTGCATAGGAGAAATACGTTAATTCAGTATACATCACATTATCCCACCGGTCACAATTGTGACCAACCATAAACACACTTTTTCACCTACTTTCCCATGAAAATTTCAAAAAATATGATTGATTATTTCAAAGGGTTACTAATGACACATGATTTGGATATTTTCATGTGTGGGAAGAATTTGGAATTAAATGAGTTAAGTCTATGGTGTCAATAATTTTGTCTTTTGCCATTTCTGTTTATTTTCTGATATAAATGGATACATTAAGTTCTTAATCAAAAACAAAGGTTCTGTAATATTAACAGTGAAGTAAAGAATTGTGGAGACCAAATACATTGGTAAATTTCAACTTATTTCCACCCCAATATTTTTGGCCACGGCTGTAGATGATTGATGGGTATGTACAACAGCTGTTCAACGTGTGTGTGTGTGTGTGTGTGTGGTTACAGTGACAGTTGGGGGTCATTGGATGACAGAGCTTCCCCTCCCTCCCTCCCTCCCTCCCTCCCTCCCTCCCTCCCTCCCTCCCTCCCTCCCTCCCTCCCTCCCTCCCTCCCTCCCTCCCTCCCTCTCCTCTCCTGTCACAATCACTAACCCTGAACCAGATACTATTCCCTGCCTCATAAACTCCACATTAACAAAACATGTCCATTTCAACTCCCACATACTATACCATACATGCTCCAATAACTACCCCTCAGAAACGACAGCAACCAGTTACAGTTGCAAAGCCATTTTCAACCCCCTTCATTATGTTGTTATTAAAAATGACCCTTAGTAATTAAACATGACCCTCAGCTCTGTCCCCAGTCTCTGCTAAGAACACAGCATGCATCCCAAATGGCACTTTATTCCCTAGGTAGTGCACTATTTTGGGCTCTGGTCAAAAGTAGTGCACTCAATAGGGAGTAGGGTGTGACTTGGGATACAGATGTGATTTGGGATACAGATAGAGAACAGGGTGTCATTTGGGACACAGGCACCCACTCCTGCAGAGAGGAGCTGGTTGCTTAGCGCTGCTCTGGTCCCCCCGACAACCCCCAGAAGGTGATGCCTTTCTCTCGCCAGGGGGGCGGGGCTGGGTATTAAGGTGAAGGGGAGGGGGGGGGCGTGGCTCCATTGTTCACTACCAGCTCCTCTGACACCACCATGGAAATCATATCAAATCAATCGGCCACACCCTAAAAAGCCCATATGGTACCCATAAACAGGCCCTAAGGGAACAGTGACCCATCCCATGCACAATCACTGTAACGACACACACACACACACACACACACACACACACACACACACACACACACACACACACACACACACACACACAGAGAGACTCCACAACAATGTTATGAGCTACTGTAGATAGCTGTGTTGAGTTGTGTTGCATTGTGAATACAGTAAGTAAGCACTGTGATGTGCTAGGGTACACTGTAGATTCCATCCACCTGCATTTATCCACCCTGCAACATTAAGACTGAAGAGAAGTCCTGATGAATATATTCACCTAGTCACACACAGCAGATTCATTACAGTCAGAATAGAATAGCAGAGGAGAAGAGATCCACTCAACAGCCAGCCTCCTTCTGTCCCTCTATCCACCAGTAATGGTAGGGCCATTTCCACTGTTTAAAGCCATTTACACATATACTGTACCATAATAACATCCATTTATCCGTGTGTGTGTGTGTGTGTGTGTGTGTGTGTGTGTGTGTGTGTGTGTGTGTGTGTGCGTGTGCGTGTGTGTGTATATATGTGTGAGGGGGCAGACGGACGGGCCCTGGACAAATTTTGTGCACTTTGGGATACGGACATACACTAACACATCAGTATAGATTAGTGGGTTTATGGAAGATTAGCCAGACAATAAAGAGGTGGATCACCGCATACAATTACTGTATATATAGAAACACTCTGAATTATAGGATCTCTGTAGCTCATCAGGCATGATATTGTAACGGATGCAGCTATAACTGAACAAATTAAGGATGTTTTTCAACATAGATCACTACTGTACTTAACTATATTTTGACACTCAAGGGAGGAGGCGGAGTGTGCATATACAACTACGTACAGTACATATATCATATCACATACAAAACCTATACAACCTTGAATAATGTTGCAAAACAGTAACACGTGACATAAGGACCTGAGAGACAGGCTAGATTACACACAGATGTTATGCTGTCATTGATAAATATGAATTCGTCCTGGTAAATAAAGGTTAAATAAATCTGGGACGTTGTCTGTGGAGAGGGATGGAGAGGAAAAGACATTGACGATTCTCAGTGGTGGAAAAAGTAACCAATTGTCATACTTGAGTAAAAGTAAAGATACCTTAATAGAAAATTACTAAAGTAACAGTGAATGTCACCCAGTAAAATACTACTTGATTTTTGGATTTTAAATATACTTAAGTATCAAAGGTAAATGTAATTGCTGAAATATACTTAAGTATTGAAAGTAAAAGTAAAAGTATAAAACATCTCAAATTCCTTATATCAAACAAACCAGACGGCACCATTTTCTTGTTATTTTTATTTACGGATAGCCAGGGGCACACTCTAACATTCCAACATAATTTACAAACGAAACATGTGTGTTTAGTGAGTCCGCCAGATCAGAGGCAATAGGGATGACCAGGGATGTTCTCTAGATAAGTGCATGAATTTGACCATTTTCCTGTCCTGCTAAGCATTCAAAATGTAACGAGTACTTTTGGGTTTCAGAGAAAATGTATGGAGTAAAAAGTACATTATTTTCTTTAGGAATGTAGTAAAGTAAAAGTCTAAATTATAAATAGAAAAGTAAAGTACAGATACCCCAAAAAACTACTTAAGTAGTACTTTCAATTATTTTTACTTAAGTACTTTACACCACTGACGAATCCACGCCTCATAATCTGTCGTTTTTCTGTATCCTGTGTTAAACCTTTGATTTATTCCAATTATCACCTTCTGCACTCTGAAAACACCCTACCATGCACCACACACTCCTATGCTTCACACACACACACACACACACACACACACACACACACACACACACACACACACACACACACACACACACACACACACACACACGCACGCACGCACACACACACACGCAGGCACACACACTCACAGAGACACAACAACGCCAAAAACAGCATGACGGAAATCGACCGCTAACGGTCACTGACTGGGGACAGAGAATGGGGAGCTGGGAGGTGAGGGTGAGAAAGTGAGGCGTAAAATGTCATTACAGATCAATGTGCTGTACTCGCTTTTCCCCCCACCCCTGAACACAACCCAGAGTGCGTCACTGACTCTGTGTGTGTGTGTGAGAGCCTATAGAGACACTGTCAACACAGATTAAAACAGAAACTCTCTGTGCCTCTACCACTATAATGAACTCTCCTTATCTCCTACCCCTTCCCTCTCACACTTCCTCCCTCTCTCACCCCAATCAAATTCCCTCTTCTCCGACCACCTTCCCTAAATCTGATTTGCGTGTTCCTGCATTCATTTGCTGGGAGAGTCTAGTGCGCGTGTGTCTGTGTGTGTTGGACCACACAGAATGGCCACAGTGGGAGCAGTAGTGAGGTCGAGAAATGGTTGTGTCTGTTGTTCGTGTATGTATGTCTTCATGATGTGGATGGAGATCTAACAGTCTGTGACAGGCCTAAACGCCACTGACAAACCCAACTGATTACATTTCCTCTCCATTAACTATTCGGTTCAGTACTTTAGACCCAAAAGTAACACTATATAGGGAATAGGGTGCCATTTGGGATGCAAACAAACTGATCTGTCTGCAGAGAGAGAGAGAGAGAGAGAGAGAGAAAAGCCAGGGAGGAGAACACACATGCCCACCACAGTAAGTTACATTATTACTGAAAAGCACGCATCCTGAGACCTTATCCACCAAAGCAGCTGCACTTGAAAATAATAAAGGGATAATACCTGTTTTTA